>NC_052147.1:122127434-122382244 GCF_902713615.1 Scyliorhinus canicula | reverse complement strand
ACCCTACCCCTCACCACCACCCTACCCCCTCACCACCACCCCTACACCCCTCACCACCACCCCTCCCCCCTCACCACCACCCCTACCCCCTTCACCACCACCCCTACCCCCTCACCACAACCCTACCCCCTCAACGCCGGGACTCTCTCTCCCCCCCCCCCACCACCCCACAAACGCCGGTACTCTGCTCCTCCCCCCGCACTCGATATTGGTAACTGAACGGCGTCAACCATCATCAATGGTTGACGCCGTTTTAAAGGTACTGTGTTTTTCACCGACGTGACCCGTGGCCACGTCGGCGGGACTTCGGCCCATCCGGGCCGGAGATTTGGTGAAAGTAAAAATATAATGAAATCCCGCCGGCGCCAGCTGTCTCAGAGGCTGCCGGCGGGATTTGCACAACGCCGGTTTTTGGCCGGTCGGAGATTTAAAAACCGGGGGAGCGGGAATAACGCCGCCGCCGGCCGATTCTCCGACCCTGCGTGGGGTCGGAGAATTTCGCCCCATGTCTTTCAACCAGGCGGAAACATTGGGTGGAGAGGGGGATCTCCGTGAACAATATCCGCCTCTTGGCTGTTCAGGAGGCGAAGGCAAGAACATCCTGCCCCTCACTCCTGAGTAGAAAGACAGGGAGTCCGAAACCCCAAATATTGCAACCAGCGGACACGGTTTAAGATTGTCCGCAAAATCTTGGATATTGTGTCGAAAAAGGAGGTCCAGAATCCTGCAAGTTTAGGACAAGACCAAAATGTATGTGTTTGGTTACCTGGTATAAATGAACAGCTGACACAGTGTTCTCAATGTCTTGAAAGAATCCATTCATCCTTTCCTTCGTCCAATGTGTTCGACGTAACACTTTGAACTGAACCAAGCTCAGTCCGGCACAGGATGAAGTGGAAGTCCTTGTCTCTCCAAGCCTCCTTAGTAAGCATCACCACCCATTTCTCATATACTCGATTCAAAAGGGCAGGATCCGAAGATTGAATGAGGCTGTACAGATTTGAAATTGACCCTCTCCGCTGCTGTGCCAAGGCCTTTTCCAGCAGGGAAAAAGCGGGGCCTGGAGGAAGGATGAAAAAAACGTACGTGAGAAATCCTGAATTTGAAAAAATGGAAAAAGTTGGGACCTGCAAGATTGCGGGAGGGATTATCCGAGCCTCCACCCAAAATTGCGCTCGGCGTGGGGGCGGGGAATGGTCGTCGCCACCAAAATCCGGCGTGACACCGCTGCCTCGATTGTTCGGTCACTGGAGATTTAGCACCAATCGCGCTCACATGGTCAACGCGGCGCCGGTCGGGGGCCATTGAAAGAGACCCCCGCGGCGATTTTCTGCTGGCAACTGGCCGAGCTCCCACCGGTGTGGTTCTAACATGATTCCACCTGGTGGGTACTCAGAGTGGCGGCGGCGGGCTGAGTCTGTGGCCAACCTGGTGGGGGTCCTTCGCCGGGGGGTGGGGGCCTCCAGGATGGCCAGGCTCGCGATCGGGGGCCACCGATCAGGGGCGCGTGGGATCTCGGGGGGAGGGGCTATTTTGTGGGGGCCGGTCTGCTGTGTGGGTCCACCGTGTGCCTGAGTGGACCCCGGCCGGAAGTGCAGAGCCCGTATTGGCAGCCGGAGCTGCGCGGAACACTCCGGAACCCTGCTAGCCCCTTCAGGTAAGTGATGCACCATCAATTGGACTCGAGTCGTGAAGTAGTTCCAAACAATAGGCTTTAATACACTAGATGTGTGCCCGGCAGTAGACGTACAGAGAAAGGCCGACTGCCAGCCGGTACGGGTTCTTATACCCCGCCTCGTAGGTGAAGCTACCAACCTCTCAGCCAATCGGCGGGTAGTCACATGACTAGCCTCAGCCAATTGGCAGAGAGGCACGTGACTTGCCTGAGCCAATGGGCAGCGAGTCTTCTGCACCAATGGCAGCATGGTTCTAAGGTACCGTAATCTCCTAGTCATACTACCACAGTAAGTGAGTCACTGGGCCAAGGAGTCCGTTGAAGCTTGCATAAAACGCTCCGGTGTTTACGTCGGTGTCAACACCTAGCCGCCATTACGGAGAATCCCGGCCTATATCTGGATGAGAGTTGTTCAAGGTTCGCAAAGCTTCCATTGAGGAATAAATCCCCAAAGTGCACCAGTCTTCCGTTCTCCAGGACCTGATGGATCCAAGCCCGAAGTCACCCCATTTAACATTGTGGTGCTCCCTGGCCCATCACAGAATCTGCTACTTCTTCTTTGAAGTTATAGAACCTCAAGATCATCGCCCGAGGGGGTTCCTCTGCATGAGGTCTTGGTTGCAGTGCGCGATGGGGCCGATCCAGCTCCGGGGGGGGATTTAAGCACTTCCACCATTTTAAATAGCATGTTGGCTATGAATTCTGTGGGGTGTTGCCCTCCGTTCCTCCTGGCAGACCCATGAGGTGGATGTTTTGCCTTCGAGACGTGTTCTCCAGGTCATCTACTCTAGTCTTTAAAAACTTATTCACATCTAGGATGGAAGACACGTTCTTTCCAGTGCCGTGATCCGCTCACTGTGGTCGGTGAGGGCCACCTCCATAGTCTTGCCCGTGTCACCGCACACTTCCATTTTTTATCCATTCTTCCAACTGGCTGGAGGTTTGGCTCAGGGACTCATCCACTGACCTTTTCATTTCTCCGGCCAGGTGTTTTTTTCATTTCAGCCGCCACAACTGATGGTCACATGGGCCTGAGGGAGGAGGAGCCATTTTGTCTCTTGCAGACTCCAACGAAGCCTCCGAGTCTGAGGAGCACATTTGGCTCCCCCCCCTCTCTTGTTCTGTTTTCTTGGGCCTATTAAGATGCTGTTATTTCCCCGGCTCGTGTTGCCGGATTCGCTTTGCGACTTGGGTCGGAACGTCTCCCGGTGCATGTCCTCCGCTCACATCTGTTGCCAGACGTCCGACCTGAGCTTTATATTTTAAAATGGACACAAACCCTGAAGGTGGCTGAGAATGTGCAGTTAGCCAAGAATAGGAATGACCGCTGGGTGTTTCTCGAAGGGACAATGGAAATCCTCGCTGTGTTTCTAGACAAGATACTTCTAAAATAATCCAAAGACTAATTAACATCTCCCGTAAACATATAAATACAGAAAATAGGAGCAGAAGTAGACTATTTTGTCCTCCAAGCCTGCTCCACCATTCAATATGATCATGCTGCCTTACCCGCGCCCCCTTAATCTCTTGACACCTTTAGTGTTTAGAAATCTATTTATTTCCTTCTTAAGTATATTCAGTGACTTGGTCTCCACAGCTTTCTGCGGTAGACAATTGTGGCAGTCACCACTGATATACAAACTGTATATATATATATATGGGTTTTACGGTAAGGCCCCTGTACTACAGGTACGGGGGTAGATCCCTGCCTGCTGGCTCCACCCAGTAGACGGAGTATAAATATGTGTGCTCCCCATACAGCAGCCATTTCGTCAGCTGCTGTAGGAGGCCACACATCGCTGTGTAATAAAGCCTCAATTACATTCTACTCTTGTCTCGTCGTAATTGATAGTGCATCAATTTATTACACAAAGATTTTCAAAGATGGACCTCCGCATCAAGCCGGATCGCCTGCAGCTGCATCCTCAAGCAGACAACGCCAAAAAGGACTTTGAACATCTGCGCCAGACACAATCCCAGAAGCACAGAAGCTCCAGATCCTTTACACGCGGCTGAGCTCCAACGATTTTCCCCTCGTCCAGGACGCACTGACCTACGCAGAGACCGTGGCGCTACTGAAGGAAAATTACACTCAGCGGACTAACAGAATCTAGGCCAGGCATCTCCTCTCCATGCGGTGCCAACTTCTGGTGAGTCTGTGGAAGATTTATGGTGTGCTCTGCTGCCCTAGTGAGAGACTGTGACTGCCATACCGTTTCGGCCACTGAACACTCGAACCTGCTGATGAGAGACGCATTCGTTATGGGCATAGGGTCTGACTACATTCGCCAGCGCCTCTTAGAAGGGGCCACGCTTGACCTCGCGGCGACCAAAAAGCTAGCACTCTCACTTACGGTTGCCTCACACAACGTTCAGGCCTATGCCCCCGACCGCGCGGCCCACCCCTCCTTTACCACTTTCTTTGGGTTCCCTTTGGCGTCACCAATGGGGTCTCGGTCTTCCAATGGGAGATGGACCGAATGGTTGACCGGTACAGACTGCAGGCCACTTTCCCGTATCTGGACAATGTCACCATCTGCGGCCAAGATCAGCAGGACCATGACGCCAACCTTTCCAAGTTCCTCCACACCACCACTCTCCTCAACCTCACATATAACAAGGAGAAGTGCATGTTCAGCATGAACCGATTAGCCATCCTCGGCTATGTGTCCAGAACGGAGTTCTGGGGCCCGCCCCGATCGCATGCGCCCCCTCAAGGAAACCCCCCCTCCCCCACTGCCACAAGGCCCTCAAATGATGCCTGGGGTTCTTCTCGTATTACCCCCAGTGGGTCCCAAACTATGCGGACAAGGCCCGCCCACTCATTCAATCCACCGTTTTCCCCTGACGGTCGAGGCCCACCAGGCCTTCAACTGTATCAAGGCCGACATCACCAAGGCCGCGATGCACGCGGTTGACGAGACACTCCCTTCCAGGTTGAGAGCAATGCATCAGACGTCGCTCTGGCCGCCACCCTCAACCAGGCAGGCAGGCCTGTGGCATTCTTTTCCAGCACCCTCCATGCCTCCGAAATTCGGCACTCCTCCATCAAAAAGGAGGCATTGGAGGCATTACCTGGCTGGCGGCAGATTCACTCTCCTCGCTGACCAACGGTCGGTTGCCTTCATGTTTAATAATACACAGCTGGGTAAGATCAAAAACGATAAAATCTTGAGGTGGCGGATCGAGCTCTCCACCTACAACTATGAGATTTTGTATTGCCCCGGTAAGCTCAACGAGCCTCCCGAAGCCCTATCCCGAGGTACATGTGCCAGCGCACAAGTGGACCGACTCCGAACCCTGCATGACAATCTCTTGTATCCCAGGGGTCACCTGTTTTTACCACTTCATCAAGGCCCGCAACCTGCCCTGCTCCATCGAGGAAGTCAGGGCGATCACCAGAGACTGCCAGGTCTGCGCGGAGTGTAAACCGCACTTCTACCGGCCAGACCTTGCGCGCCTGGTGAAGGCCTGCCGCCCCTTTGAACGCTTCGGCGTGGACTTCAAAGGGCTCCTCCCCTCCACCATCCGAAACATGGTCGATGAATATTCCCGATTCCCCTTTGGCGTCCCATGCCCCGACATGACGTCTGCCACCGTCATCAAAGCCCTCAACACCATCTTCGCTCTGTTCGGTTTCCCAGCCTACGTCCACAGCGACCGGAGATCCTCATTCATGAGCGATGAGCTGCGCCAGTTCCTGCTCAACAGGGGCATTGGGTCCTCTCCGATGCATTCCACTCCATTCGGTCGCTCCTGTGCACTGCGACTAACGAAACCCCCCATGAACGTCTCTTTGCCTTCCTCAAGAAGTCCACCTCCGGGGTTTCGCTCCCAACGTGGCTGGCAGCTCCAGGACCCGTCTCCTCCGTCGACATGTGTGACTCCACAAGGCGGACCCGTTGGTTGAGAGGGTACAGCTACTCCATGCCAACCGCAGTACACTTACGTAGCGTACCCCGACGGCCGCCAAGACAGTCTCCTCAGGGATCTAGTGCCAGCTGGTTCCACATACACCCCCCTCTGCCGGCGCCACCCTCTTCCCCGGCTCACCCCACCGCAGTGCCCGCTCCAGGATTATCCGTATCCCCTTGCTCTCACCCGGCATGAAGAGGATTTCGACATGCCCGGAGTCACTGAAGACCAAGCCGCTGCCTGAGTCACCACCAGCACTGCGGCGCTCTCGACGACCGCCTGATTTTGGAATATTCTCTGTGATTTTAAATGCAACTTGTCGGTATATAGTTCTCCACCACCCCAGCTGGACTCATTTTTTAACAGGGGGTGAATGTGGTCGTCACCATGATGATATACTGTATATATATGTGTTTTACGGTAAGGCCCCTGTACTACAGGTACGGGGGTAGATACCTGCCTGCTGGCTCGCCCAGTAAGCGGAGTATAAATGTGTGTCCTCACCGAGCTGCAGCCATTTCGTCAGCTGCTGTAGGAGGCCACACATCTCAGTGTAATAAAGCCTCGATTACATTCTACTCTCGTCTCGCCATAATTGATAGTGCATCAACAATTTATCAGATTCGCCAGCCTCTGAGTGAAGACATTTCTATTCGTATCAGTCCTGAATGGCATCCCCATATCCTGAGACTGTGACCCTTATTCTAGACCCCCTCCTCCCCCCCTCCCAACCAGAGAGGAAACAACATCCTGCATCCAGCCTGCCCAGCCCTGTCAGAAATCGAGACGTTTCAATGAGATCCCCTCTCCTTCTTTTACTGTTATTACTGGCCCAGTAATCTTCCTCACTCTGATTTAAATTTAGAGTACCCGATTCTTCTTTTCCAATTAAAGGGCAATTTAGCCTGGCCAATTCATCTACCCTGCACATCCTTTGGGTTGTGGTGGTGAGACCCATGCAGACACGAGGAGAATGTGCAAACTCCACACGGGCAGTGATCCGGGGGCCGGGATTGAACCCGGATCCTCAGTGCCGTGAGGCAACAGCGCTAACCACTGTGCCACCGTGCCTCCCCAATCTCTCCCCATGTCACAATCCTTCCATGCCAGGAATCAGCCTGATGGACTGTCGCTGCACTCCCCTCTGTGATAATATATCCTTTTTTTAGATAAGGAGGTCAAAGCTGCTAAAAATACTCCAGGTGTGGTCTTACCAAGTGCATTGGCAGTAAGACATCCTTGCTCCTGTACTCAATTCCTCTTGCAATGAAGGCCAACACACTGTATGCCTTCCTAACTGCTCTCTGTACCTGCACGCTTGCTTTCAATGACTGGTGTACTTGGACACCCCGGTGCCAACATTTCCCAATCTATCACTATTTAAATAATACTGTGCCATTCTGTTTCCCCGTCCAATGTGGATAACTTCACATGTTGCACCTGCCATATATCATCTGCCATATATTTGCCCACTCACTCAACCTGTCCAAATTACCTTGAAGACTTAACATCCTCTTTATCACGAACCTCCCACCAAGTTTCATGTCATCAGCAAATTTGAAAATATAACTTTTAGTTCCCTGATCAAAATCACTATTGTACATTTTGAATAGCTGGGGCCCAAGCACAGATTCCTGTGGGATCCCACTCGTCACCACCTGCCACTTTGAAAACATACCGTTTTACCCGCTCTGTTTCATATCTGTGACCAATGCTTAATCCATGACAATATACTAAACTCTTACGTGGGACTTTATCAAAAGCTTTCTCCAAATCCAAAAACACCACATCCATAGGTTCACCCTTATCTATTCTCCTAGTTACCTCCTCAAAATACTCCAGTAGGTCTGTCAAGCATAATGGGCTGGATTGTCCAATTGCCGACGCCGAAATTATGTTTGGCGATTGGCCGGAGAATCCGTTTTAATGCTGTAATTGGGGGCGGCGCTGCTTTTTGGATGCTCCGCCCTCTTGAAAATGGTGTCATCGCTGAGTATGCGGCACACCATTGGAGCGGCCCCAGGATATCAGCTGAGGCCCTCCCCCGATGCTCCACCCCGATTGACCGATGCCCTGACGTCGTGGGGCGCCTGTGCTGAGTTTTCAGGGACCCCGCGTGGCAGCTGCGGACTGTCACAGTCGGGGGAGGAGCCGTTCCTCTGGCCTGGGAGGGGGTGGCGGGGGTTTCGGCAGAGGTTGTGGGGACTGGTGGTCAGGAGGTGGCAAGGAGGGGTGTTACAGGGGGGCACTATCTGGCAGGCCATCCGCGAACGGCAGCCGCCATGTTGTACGGCGCAGCCGCCGCAGGTCGCCGCCGTGTGCATGCGCGGCCACAGTACGGCAATTCTCATCCGTATCTGCATGTAAAGCGGGGCGTAGTATCGGTGCGGGGGAGGTGCCAACATTTTGGTCGTAAGACTGGACACATGCTCTGACATAGCCTCAGTCAGAGAATCCTGCCCAGTGGGTGGTATTTCCAGTCATGCCCGCCTGGTCAAGTTCTTTTAGCTTGTTTGTCGAATTCTCATTCCATCTGCTACAATTCCCGTGGCAGGTGGGACCAGAAGATTTCCGCCAATGTTAAACATAATGGCTAGCTTCATCTAAAAGGCCCTCGGTGTAATTACCTTGACTGACTAGTGGATTCCGTTTCCAGGAAGAAGGAGCTAGCTGAGAAGGCTGCCCAGGGCCTGTCTGTCAGTTTATTGGTTAGTCTGTGTGCGCTACGAGGATAAACAGCTGGATGTTTTCCACACTAAAGGTATATGACACGGTATCAGAAGCAGTGGCCCTGCAAAAATAGCCATCTTTTGCAGGAATATCTCAAAACCCTTTCTCTGACTGGGCAAGTCAGCCCAAGCAGCTAAAAGATTGCAGCTGGAAAGAGAACTGAAATCTCTCTACCAAGCCACCGATTTGGAAACCACAGAATCAACTATTCGTTTGGAGATGTCAACTCTACCGGAACCAAACCTTAACAGCCACACGCTTCATTATTTACTCCTTGCGAGTCAAGGACTGTTCTGTGTAATGTTTTATTTATATTCCCTCGCTATTAAACTCAATTCTCATTTCCAATCTGTATGAATGTAGGTGGGTACGTTTTACCATTTCTCCTTACCTTTTTAGTCATTAATAAACTTACTCCATTTTTGACTCAATGAAACCTGGTTAAATTGGTTCCTTTTTAAACATAACTATCGGGTCTGGAAAAAGTACCCACGGGAAAGGCAACTTGTTGGATTAAACCTTGTTACTACCAGCAGAGGGTGGGTTGAATAAATACACGGAGCTGGTCATCTTTCCTTATCCGGATTTGTGACAATTTGGGGGTATCCCAGCTGGATAGTCACAAATCGAGTGGTCTTGCCTGGGTCAACAACTGTTGTAAAACTCATCTGGGATTGGTCATTACAAGTTGGCCATAGCCTCCTCTGCCTTAAATTATAAAGCCCAGGATCCCATATGCCTCATTAACCACTTTCTTAACCTGTCCTGCTACCGTCAATAACATATATATCCCCAGGTCTCAGTTCCTACACCTTTTCTAATCTTTGTCTGTATATTGCCTCTCCTCGGATTTCCTCTCCAACCATTCAGGAAACTTTTCTTTTGTTTTGATGATTGGCAGAGGAGTACTTGGAACTGATGCCTGTCATCAGACTGGTGTTGGGATGTGTTACAGTTCACTCAGGGAGTCTGAGTTGCCTTAGTAACATGCACTTTTACACACATGTGACGTTTGGAGCTGTGGACAATGATGGTAAAGGCGCCAATGCTCTTTCCATCACAATTGTGAATCATAATCTCTCCCTCTCTTACCATTGGAATGTGTTGGATGGAATTACATGTTAATATTCAACTTGTTCGACCGTGTTATGAACTTGGCCATCAAGTCCTGAATTGGGACTTGAATCAGAAACTTCTGGCATCAGTAACAGGGTACTTACCCAACTGCCCCACAAGCCAGATCAAGGGTATTTATTTATCATCTATCCCCAGGGGAATTCCTTGTCCATACTAATAGATAAGAGAAAAATAAACTAGAAATGAATGCTGAGGCAGCATCTGAGGAGGATGTTATCCACATTACCCGCCAATCAAAGATTCCAGAGATCATGTAAATCTTACTGAATGTAACTGAGGAGCACTGTATGAAAAGAGTAAGGTTAACTAAAGAGGCTGTGGATAAACACTGTAATTTGCCTGAAATTGCACTGAAAATGACTTCCAACCAAGATCGTTTAGCCCAACAGCTGTATCAGTTCTGTGAAAGTCACCCAACACTGACTTTATTTTCCACTGACTCATTGAATGCATCAACAGAGGAACTTTGCACATCACTCAGGCCAGGCTGTTCAACCAAGCATTTACCTGGTCACCTGCCATTCCAGTCTTCAGAACTGGAGAAGTCACACATTTCGGGATGACTGAAAGGCTGCAGTATAGTAGGGCTATGCTGTTCTGTCATGTGCCTGTTTTCCTACAGTTAAAATCATAATAGATTTTGTACCGTGAGTCTCAACAATCACCACTCAAATTTTCTAAGTAATGCGGGATGCCACTAGCTGGTTTGTGACCAGTTTCACCACTGAAAATTACACACTTGACTGAAAATTGTTAGGCAGTTGGCATGACATCTTTGTATGCAGAAATTAAAGCCTCTTCTTCGAGTCAGTAAAGAGAATTAAGGTGCCTGATGGCTTTGAGCACAATAGCCTGGGCCTTACTTCCGTAGGTCATGGCCTTTTAGTGATTTGCAAGAACAGAAACTTAAAAGCTCTGTAACAAGGCCTATCTCAACAGGAGTGATCACTGAGTGAACTGGAGGGGATAGGTTGCATTGTTTCAATCAATCATAAGAACATAAGAACTAAGAACATGAGATAGCCATCTGACCCCTCAAAGCCTGCTCTGCCATTCAATAAGATTATGGCTGATCTTATTGTGGACTTTTTCTGAGCACTGTGAAAAATCGCTTTGAAAGTCCTCCATTGTTCCTCAATTTTGTCCCACCATAAAGTCTTTGCTCCCAGCCTACCTCAGCAAACTGCTCCCTCATTCCATTGTAGTCTCCTTTGTTTAAGCACAAGATACTGATATTGGTTTTTACCTCCTCACCCTCCATTTGTATTTGAAATTTAACCATATTGTGATCGCTCCTTCCTCGAGGATCCCTAACTATGAGATCATTAATTATTCCTGTATCATTACACAGGACCAGATCTAGGATAGCTTGCTCCCTTGTATGTTCCATTACATACGGTTCGAGGAAACTATTGCGGATACATTCTATGAATTCCTCCTCAAGGCTGCCCTGACCAACCTGGTTTGACCAATCGACATGTAGATTAAATATCCTCCTGATAATTGCATACCATTTTACATGCATCAATTATTTCTTTGGTTATTTGCCTACCCCACCCATTGCAACATCTAAGTGTGTATCCTCCATACCGGTAGCTTGTTTTTGTTACATTATAAGTTATATAATTACAAGATTTTAGGTCAGGGTTAGTCAAAGTCCTGGAACTCCCAACCTTAGAGCATTGTCATAACCTTTATTAGTGTCACAAGTAGGCTTACATTAACACTGCAATGAAGTTCCTGTGAAAATCCCCTAGTCACCACACTATGGCACCTGTTCGGGTATACCGAGGGAGAATTCAGAATGTCCAATTCACCGAACAAGCATGTCTTTTGGGACTTGTGGGAGGAAACTGGAGCACCCAGAGGAAACCCATGCAGACACTGGGAGCACATGCAGACTCCGCACAGACAGTGACCCAAGCTGGGAATCAAACCCAGGTCCCTGACACTGTGAAGCAACAGCGCTAACCACTGTCCTACCCTGACACCATTGTGAAGGTACCATTACCATATCGTTCAAGAAGAAGACCCACCACTGTTTGACCGGCAACTGAGCATGGACAATTAATGCAGGTCTTATCAGCGACACATATATCCCAATATTGAGTTAAAAAATAAGATGTTTTGAAGAAGGAATTGGCATTGCAAATGAATCAGTGAGTCCTATTTATTTCATTATCCATAACTAAAATACAACTTTCGTCTCATCTTAGTCACAAAGACATTTATTTGTTTGGTCTATTTAGGGGCTAAATAGATGGAACAGCCCACCTTATTAGCGAACCAGCCTGATTAATTACAATAACGTCAATGGAATGAAGGTGAAGCAGATTGTATAAAGAATGTATGTTTTATCCAACCGTATAGTGCCACCAGGTGGGAATGCATATGTACCCCATTATAATTGTTGTCCAAAACAATGGGCAAACTGTGGGATTTTGTGTCAACATCCTGGGCTACCAATGAACAATATCACAGGGATGGTTGCTACTTTTGTCACAGTTTCTACAGCTCTAACATTCTTCCTCCCTTCAGTTCTGATGAAGAGCCAAAAGACTCGGAACGTTAGCTCTGTTTCTCTCCGAATAGATTCCAGCAGACCTGCTAAGTTTTTCCAGCATCCTCTGTTCTTGGTTCAGATTCCGGCATCTGCAGTATTTTGCTTATCTTACTACAGGGGATTTAATTGACTTGACCGAACAATACTTCAAAATAATACCAGTCTATAGGTATCAGTTTGTGACTTAACAAATGCGAACAAACTTCAAGAGTTGTGACTACCCATATAAGGTATACGATTTAGGAAGAAGGAGATTGTTTTTAAATACTCTGGACTGAATTTTATGCATGGTGGCCCGTCCCTCTTAATCATGGGAAGGACCCTGAGTCAGTCTCCTGCCAATGGGAAAACCTCTCTGTTATAACCTGCCTGCTTACCATTGGCTGGGGACTAATGACAATCCCACAATCCTGTGGGAGTATGAGCTTCCCCAATGAGGGGGGCGGAGAAATCATTAGCAGACTCCCTGCATAAATAGAGCTGGTCAGTTTGGAACCAGCAGAGAGAGAGAGGAGTGAGCAGCAAGGCAAGTTGCTGCTGTTGTATATATATGTTATTGTAAATAAATGTTATTTCTTTGTATCCTGACGACTCGTGCTGGATTCTTTGTGGTCCTCACAAAACTGGTGACGAGGGTTAAAGTGAATAGCTGTCTACACTGCTGAAGCCACCTCCCTGGATTTTTGTTGGATACAGGTTGGAAGTTGTTTTCTATTACACCATGCCTCTGTATGGATGTTTGGATGTTTTTGATGCTGCGCTGGAAAGCTGGAACCAGTACGCACAACGGATGCGTTACTATTTCTAGGCAAACAATATCACTGAAAACGAGCGGCAGGTGGTCATATTGCTCACCGCCTGCGGCCCCGCATACGTTTGGGGTGATTAGGAGCCTTACGTACCCAGCTGCGCCGGACACCAAACGTTTGATGAACTTGTGAACTTAGTGGGGCAACATTTTAAACCCAACCCCATCCACGATAGTCCAACGTTACCGGTTTAATACGGCTGAAAGAACCCCAGGAGAATCCCTTGCCGACTTTCTATCCAGGCTACGCAGGATTGCGGAGTACTGTGACTATGGTGAGACCTTGTCAGAAATGTTACGCGACCGTTTGGTTTGCGGTATTAACAATGCGGCCACCCAGAGAAAGTTGTTAGCCGAGCCAACATTGACTTTTCAGCAGGCTATTCAAATAATATTGTCCCAAGAGAGCGCAGAACGAGGAGTGCAGGAGCTACAGGGAATGGGGCGCAACCCCTTCCGTCCAAAAGCGTCCCCCTGAACCCCTGCGGTACCTTGGGCGAGGCGACTTTCGGATCGACGCCAGTGGCCGTCGGACATTCCTCCCCGAAGGGAGCCTTCTCCAGAACCAATGGATGAGGAGCCATGTCCGTGTCAGATTTGTAGGCGCTGACCCTGTCACGGACGCTGGTCCTGGGGACGCCAGAGGCGCCATCGTTCCGACCGAAACTGGGGCCAGCCCAGGGGCCGTACCTTTCATTTGGATGAACCTGCGGTGACTACTCCCGAGGACGTGGAGACGGAGGATGACTGCCTGCAACTGCATTGTGTGGCAGCTCCCCGAGTGGTCCCTATTAAAGTGACAGTACGGGTCAATGGCCACCCGCTTGAGATGGAGTTGGACACTGGTGCAGCGGTCTCCGTGATCGCCCAGAGGACATTCGACTGCATCAAGCAGGGTATACAGACCCTTACATTAACCGACACACAGGCCAGGTTGGCCACCTATACGGGGGAACCATTGGACATTGCAGGATCTACGATGACCCCTGTTGTTTATGAACGCCAGGAGGGGCATTTCCCACTTATTGTGGTGCGCGGCCATGGGCCCAGCCTGTTGGGTCGGGACTGGCTGCGCCATTTGCGGTTGCAGTGGCAGCACATCCTCCAAACAGTTTCTGGAGGGTTGACTGAGGTGCTAGGACGATACCCAGATGTATTCCAGCCCGGTTTGGGGAAAATAAAAGGGGCTGTAGCCCGTATCCAAGTCGAACCAGGAGTCACGCCGCGCTATTTCCGGGCACGCCCGGTGCCTTAGGCCTTGCTTGAGAAGGCAGAAGGGGAGCTCACTCGTTTGGAGACTTTAGGTATTATCAGGCTGACAGGGCAGCACCAATTGTACCTGTAATGAAGCCAGATGCCACAGTTCGCTTGTGCGGCGACTATAAACTTACAGTGAATACGGCTTCCCGACTCGACCGATACCCAATGCCTCGCATAGAGGATCTCTACGCGAAGCTTGCAGGTGGACTCTCGTTCACAAAATTAGATATGAGTCACACCTACCTGCAGTTGGAGCTAGACCCTGCCTCCTGGCCATATGTAAAGGTTAATACACACCGGGGCCTTTACGAATAAACAGTATTTGGAGTATCCTCTGCCTGCGCTATTTTTCAACGCGTTATGGAGGGCATTTTGAGAGGTTTACCGCGTGTTGCTGTCTACTTGGATGACGTTTTGATCACAGGGACATCGGAGCAGGAACATCTGGAAAATTTGGAGGCTGTCCTTAGACGCTTTTCGGAGGCTGGAGTCCATTTACGTCGCACAAAGTGCATTTTGCAGGCGAAGGAAGTAGTCTACCTGGGTTATCGGGTGGACCGCGAAGGTTTGCACCCCGTCGCAGAGAAGGTGCGCGCGATTCAACAGGCCCCCGCATCTTCGCATCTTTGTTCGTTTCTCGGCCTCGTAAACTATTACGGAAAGTTCCTCCCCAATCTGGCAACTACGCTGGCCCCGTTGCACCTTCTGCGAAAGAAGAATCACACCTGGGTTTGGGGTCAGCCGCATGAAGCTGCTTTCTGGTGGGTAAAACAATTGTCGTCATCTGGGTTACTAACCCACTATGATCCTGTAAAGCCTTTGCTCGTCACATGTGATGCATCCCCGTATGGTATTGGGGCCGTCCTGTCCCACAAGATGGAGAACGGGGCCGAGCGGCCGATAGCTTCCGCCTCCTGGACATTGACTGCAGCGGAGAAAAAGTACGCGCAGATCGAGAAGGAGGGCCTGGCAGTGGTCTTTGCGGTGAAACGTTTCCACCAGTACGTATATGGCCGCCACTTCACTATCGTGCCTGATCATAAGCCTCTGCTGGGACTTTTCAGAGAGGATAAGCCAATACCGCCCATTGCTTCCGCACGGATCCAGCGCTGGGCTTTGTTGCTCGCTGCATACGAGTATTCTCTGGAGCACAAACCAGGAACCCAGATAGGGAATGACGATGCACTGAGCCGATTGCCTTTATCGACCAGCCCCATGTCGACCCCCACGACCGGTGAGGTGGTTGCAACCCTAAATTTTATGGACACCTTGCCTGTCACGGCATCACAGATCCGTGAGTGGACCCAGACGGAGCCAGTCCTGTCAAAGGTTCGGCACATAGTCCTGTATGGTGGGCAGCATAGACAGCTCCCAGGTGAGTTGCGGGCATTTTCCTCCAAGCTGTCCGAATTCAGCGTGGAAGACGGCATTCTTTTGTGGGGGACACGTGTGATTGTCCCGGAAAAAGGACAGGAGCTGATACCGAGAGACTTGCACAATGGACATCCAGGTGTGACCAGAATGAAAATGTTGGCCTGGAGTTATGTCTGGTGGCCAGGCCTCGACACCTACATTGAGAAGGTGGCCCAAAACTGCTCCATTTGCCAGGAGCATCAGAAGCTTCCGCCGGCCGCGCCCCTGCATCACTGGGAATGGCCAGGGCGGCCTTGGACGCACTTGCATGCGTATTTCGCCGGCCCTTTTCAAGGATCCATGTTCCTTCTATTTATCGACGCCCAGTCTAAATGGCTAGAGGTGCATAAGATGGGAGGCACAACGTCCTGCGCAGCAATTGAGAAGATGCGTTTGTCTTTCAGTACGCATGGCCTCCCCGAGGTGCTGGTCACGGACAACGGCACTCCGTTCACAAGTGAGGAGTTTGCGAGGTTCATGAAGATGAACGGCATATGCCACATCCGCACTGCCCCTTACCACCCGGCTTCAAGTGGGTTGGTGGAGCGCGCAGTGCAGACATTCAAACGAGGCCTAAAGAAGCAGTCTTCCGGGTCAATGGGCACGAGACTGGCTCGCTTTTTGTTTGCATATCGGACCACCTCCCATGCGGTGACTGGGGTAGCTCCCGCAGAACTCCTAATGGGCCGGAGACTTCGTACCCGCCTTAGCATTGTTTTCCTGGACATTGGCGCCAAAGTACGCCGCACACAAGAACGGTAGGGACATGTTTTTCTCGGCATCGGCTGATTCGGCAGTTTACGCCCCGTGACCCAGTTTTCGTTCGGAATTTTGCTGGTGGTGCCCAGTGGGTCCCTGGCGTAATCTTTCGCCCAACGGGCCCTATCTCTTACCAGGTGCAAGCCCAGGGTCGTCTTCAGCGCAAACATGTAGACCATGTTCGGTCCAGAAGACTATCCCTTCCAAAGATTCCCCGCCCCAGGAGCTCATTTCTACAGCCACAGAGACCAGAAACAATGGAAAGTATTCCTCATAATCTTCCTCTGGTGCCTCACTCAAAGCCTGCGCAGGTCGTGACAGAACCGCATGGAGATAAAGACGCCGAGATGATGGAGGCAGCAGACTCTGACTCCGAGATAGAGACACAAGACACCTCAGAGGGGGAACCCACGGGCTGTGGATGGACAACCGTTGCGCCGTTCATCTCGGAAGCGCCGGTCTCCATCTTGTTACACGCCGCCTGATCCAGCGCCTAGTGCAAATGGGGTCCGGCCTGCGGCAAAACGAGTCCGACGCCCTCCTTCGCCAGGGTCTTCAGTGGATTCCTTGGACTTTGGGGGGGGAGGGATGTTATAACCTGCCTGTTTACCATTGGCTGGGGACTAATGACAATCCCACAATCCTGTGGGAGTATGAGCTTCCCCAATGAGGGGGGCGGAGAAATCATTAGCAGACTCCCTGCATAAATAGAGCTGGTCAGTTTGAACCAGCAGAGAGAGAGAGAAGTGAGCTGCAAGGGAAGTTGCTGCTGTTGTGTGTGTGTATATATATATGTTATTGTAAATAAATGTTATTTCTTTGTATCCTGAAAACTCGTTCTGGATTCTTCGTGGCCCTCACAAAACTCTCCCAGTTAAGTTGGAGGGTGGGAGAGACTGATGTGGGATCCCTAGCTGTCGGCAGTGGGGTGTCAGGAACGTACAACTATTATCTCTGCTTGAAATATCTGCCCTAAGCAGGTCCTTGGCAATTATTCACCAAATCACAGCAAAACGCCGTGATTTCATACTACAGTTGGGGTCAGGAGGTAGGCCCTGAGTCCACTTCAGCCAGAACAAGGACTCAAGCCCATGCTGTTGGTGTTAATTTGATCCACATGCTCGCTGTTTAATTAACTGAGCCAACTGGCCCTATCTTTATGTTATGGAGGGAAAAATCGGTCAGGATTTCGACTCCTGATTGCTGTCCAATACACCTCTCTCAAAATTAAGGCATTGTTTACTTCATTTAATAAAAGAAAGTTCTTCACCTGGGCAGTGTAGAGATCTGCTTGCTTTTTCCCTCTGGTTACCCATTTTACTGTTATTAATCCAAACATGCTTATAACGTATTTTGTTGCCTAGATAATCCATTGCCTAATTGCTTTCATTTCCAGTACTTATGACACTGGATATTCCCTACCACACCATTGCTTAAATGTACAATGCTTGTAATAGACTTTCAAGGCACAAAGAATCAATTCCCTAACAGCTGATAACAGGTTTTGTTTCATAAAATTGCTTCTTTGCTGTACTTAAACATTAGCTTCTTCTCCTTTCCTTTCATTAGAAGTGATAGGAGAACAGCAAGATTTGAAAGGTTATGTAGCCAATAAAAGGTAATGTTTAGCAACTGTCCTATAATGCCTTAGCTTTTGGTTTTTCCCATAAAATAGTGGCAGGTTTACTTAAATGAAATAATATGTCAGAGAGTGTGACATAACAGTCGAAAACATTGTCCTTTCATCTCTGGGACTGGGGTTAAAGTCCAACATAGATGGTCTAATAACTGTCAGTAGCTTAATTTTGGGGATGGCCTCAGCTTTGTTTGTAATGGATTTGAGTCCAGAGTGTAAATCTCTCCATTTCTTGGGAATAATTGACACTTAGCTGAAAATCTTACTCAAAGAGTCATGGTGTTGGTATCTGAAATAGACTCGTAACAGACATCTATCTGCCTTTACAAAAAACATCAGCTTTTGTACCCCATTGCATCCACCAGCTAACTAACTAACACCCCATAATGTAACATAGAACCATAGACTGGAAACAGGACAGCAGAAGGCTATTTGGCCCATCGAGACTGTGCCAGGTCTCTGTAGGAGCAATTCTGCTCGCCCTACTCAACTCCCTCACTCCATAACTCTGCAATCTTTTAGCTTAAATTGTTTATCCAATTCCTTTTTGAAAACAACACACAAATCTGCCTCCATCATACCTCAGGCAGTGCATTCTAATCCAAAAAATATAGAATTTTACTCATGTTGTTGTTGGTTCTTTTGCCAATCATCTTAAACTGGTGTCTGGCCTCTCTGCCAATGGGAACTATTTGTCCCTATCAGCTCTGTCCAGACACCTCCTGATTTTGAACTCCTCTGTCAAAACTCCTCTCATCTTCTTTTTCTACAAGAGGAATGGTCCCAGCTTTTCCTCATAATTAAAGTCCAAGATCCTGGAACCATTTTTGTAAAACATTTCTACTCCCTGTCCAAAGTCTTAATCCTTCCTAGAGTGCAGTACCCAGAATTGATGGAGGCAGAACCATTGTTCATCATACTTCCCTACTTTTAAACTCTATTCCTCTATGCAAAATATCCAGGATCCGATATGCCTTATTCTCAATCTGCCCTGTCACCCTCAACAATTTATGCACATATGTCCCTCGGTTTCACTGTTCCTCTTTTTTTATTCATTGGTTGTGGGCATCGTTGGCTGGCTGAAGTGTGTCCTCATTTCCTGTCCCTGTGTATTTATAGCTCTCCCGTGCTCCCTCTAGTGCTTGCTCAGTTGTATTGCATCTACACTGATACACAATCACCACAGTCCCTATTTGTCCTTGAACTGAGGGCATGTTTTTGATTCATTCAAGGGATGTGGGCATCACTGACTGTGCCAGCATCTATTGCCCATCCCTAATTGTCCTTGAGGGAGCAGTTAAGAGGTAACCACATTGCTGTGGATATGGAGTCACATGTAGGCCAGACCAGTTAAGGATGGCCGATTTCCTTCCCGAAAAGATGTTAGTGAACTAGGTGGGTTTTCATGACAATGATCCAGATTTTTATGAATTCAAATTTCACCATCTGCTTTGGGATTCAAACCCAGGTCCCCCAAGCATTACCCTAGATCTCTAGGGTACAAGTTCAATGACAATACCACTGTGCTACCACTTCCCATTACAGCATGTATGTTGACAGAGACATTGTTCAGTCAATTGAGAGACACAACAGATTTATCTTTAAAGCAAATCACACATTTATTGAACACAATATGTGATCCCAATGCTTAGCACCACTACAGAGAGGTTCTGTCATGCACTGAATAGAAAAAATTATTCTACCTTCCTTTGATACTACGGCAAGTTCACGAGCACAGATTAAACTGTCAGTACTTATCTAACTTCTAGGAGTGGGTTTTTGCAGGACGTGACTACAACATTGTACTTGACCAAACACAAGTGGGGGTCGGACTCTGTCTTCAAGCTGGAGGCTTGAGGCTTCATCCTTCTGCGATGCTGTTCTTTGAGGTTCCACTGCTGAAATCTCTTTGTCTCTCGTTCTTATACAGATCTCTCTGACATTGACCTCATGCTTCTAGTCATGTGCACACACGGCAAAACTAATCAATCAATATCTTTCCTGGTCACGAATGTTCAAAAAGTCGTGACTCACTCAGGAGTCATATTCCTCCTTAGGAGCACGACACACAGGGGGTCTGTGTTCAATGACTGTTTGTCCAAGGCATAGCAACAACCATTATCCAATCAGCGCCTGTGCTCACTGCCCGACTGAACATCTTGTTCTTCGCTGCAGACCCTCATTGTTTGTGCTGCTTATGCTGATGCAGAGTCAGCCTTTTTAACTATCAGGATTTGTTGGTGCCTTCACTTTTCTAGTGCCTTTACGAATACCCATCAGACTATAGTGTCGCTTTTAACTTGGCCATGTTTCCCAGTAGACTTTGGGCCAGGGCTACATGTGCACCCTCTTTAGAATTACCCTCTTTATTGCCTCTCCTTGTCCTTACTACAAAAATGTATCACTTCAAATTACTCTGCATTGAATTTCATTTATCCCATGTCCATCATTCTGCCCTCCTCACTGTTCACAATATTTCCAAGTCTTAGTGAGAAAGCAAGTTGTGAGGAAAGCTGAAAAGGGATTTTGATAGGTTTCAGGAATGCACAAACATTTGGCATTTGCCAAACAGATGGAGTATAATATCCAAGTATAATATCGGAAAATGTGAATTTATCCACTTTGGCGGAAAGTATAAGAAAATCAAAATATTATTTTAACAGAGAGACTGCTATGGTACAGAGTTCTGGATAGCCTCATAGATAAGTCACAACATGTTAATACAGGCTCTGCAAGCAATTAAGAAGGCAAATGTAACATTGCAATTTGTTGAGTGTGGAATGAAGTATAAAAGTATTGAAGTCTTGCTCCAATTGTACAGGACATTGTTGAGACCACACCTGCCGTACTTCGTAAAGTTTTGGTCTTCTTTTTTTTTTTAAATAATTTTTATTGAAAGAGTTTTTCCATACAAACATTTACCCCTACTAATTTTTAAATTGTTTACAACACAATCCCTCTAGGCAAATGTCCCTCCCTCGCCCGCCCTCTCGCGCGCACCAGTCCTCCCCCCCCCCCCCCCCCCCCCCCCCCCCAGGCAACCTTAACAAACAAGGCAGCCTACAGTTTCAGACATGAGCAGCGAGCAGACTTGCCCGCGTTACAGTCGTGCATGTCCCCCCACGGCCCTTGCTGCCCCCCCCTCCCCTCCCCCCCTTCCCTCCCCCCCCCTCCCTCCCCCCCCCCCCCCCCGGGTTGCTGCTGCCACGACCCCGAACGTCTATCTCTGATCTAAAAAGTCAAGGAAAGGTTGCCACCGCCTGCCGAATCCCTGTACCGACCCTCTCAGGGCAAATTTGATCCTTTCTAGCTGAATATAGCTAGCCATATCATTAATCCAAGTTTCAACGCTTGGAGGCCTCGCGTCCTTCCATTGAATTAATATCCTTCGTCGAGCCACTAGGGACGCAAAGGCCAGTATTCCGGCCTCCCTAGCCTCCTGTACCCCCGGTTCTACCCCGACCCCAAAGATCGCAAGCCCCCATCCTGGTTTGACCCTGGACCCCACCACCTTCGACACCGTCCTTGCCACCCCCTTCCAGAACCCTTCCAGCACCGGACATGCCCAGAACATATGCACATGGTTCGCTGGGCTTCCCAGACATCTGACACACCTGTCCTCACCCCCAAAGAACCGGCTCATCCTTGTCCCCGTCATGTGAGCTCTATGCAGCACCTTAAATTGAATGAGGCTCAGTCTCGCACACGAGGAGGAAGAGTTGACCTTCTCCAGTGCATCCGCCCACGTCCCGTCTTCTATCTGCTCTCCCAGCTCCCCTTCCCACTTGGCTTTCAGTTCCTCCCCTGATGCTGCTTCCGCCTCCTGCATTATCTTGTAGATGTCTGATATCTTCCCCCCTCCGACCCAGACCCCCGAGAGCACCCTATCACTCGCCCCCTTACTGGGGAAGTTTTGGTCTTCTTAATGAAGGAAGAATATACTTACATAGGAGGCAGTTCACTAGGTTGATTCCTGGGATGAAGGAGTTGTGATACGAGGAACATTTGAGCAGGTTTGCCATATAGTGATTGCATATTTCTGCAAATGTGGTTACCAGGACATTCGGATATCCCACAGCCAGGATTATTCGGACAGCAGGATGTCCTGTCTCGACATTCAAAGAGTTGTTTCCCAATGCATCATTGCCGACATTGGCTATCCCACAGCCGTAAAATGTTCCAAGAAGCATCAATTGATTGGAGCCCTTCAGTCAGGAAGAAGTCCCACCTCAGAGAACTGCCAGGCAATCTGATTGGCCAGCAGTTCTTCAAACCCTGCGGCACCAGATGCTACAATGGCTCTGCAAATGGTTCCCAGGGTCCAGGTCCCTGGAGTCCCAGACCAGGTATGTGTGCAGAAATTATCATCCGCTGGAGGAACTTGAATTTTGGGTTTCGGAGCTTAGTGGGAGCTGATGTCCCTGCCTGGAGGTCTCAGAGTGGGGCGAGAGGTGAGGTTGGGGGGATGAGCAGAGAGGTGTGGGGGCTGTTGGGTGGAGAGGCCAGGGGGTTACCTTGTGGTAAGGGTATGCAGATTTGAAAGGAGGCTGTTGATGAAGGCCCCCCACAACCTCCTGCTGGATGTCAGATCGGGGTCACTTTCTGGACTTTACCCCTGCTCATGAACTCTTCCCGCCAGCCTGAAAATTGAGGTTGAGTGGGAAATAGCCCCTAATTGGTCAATGACGGCCGCAGTCCGCTCCCCGGCTCCTCTCAATCTCCCGCAGGTCATGGCTCTCTCTCTCTCTCTTGCCATTCCTATTGTTTCCAGTGGAGGTGTCGAATGGAGTCCAGTTCAGCAACCCTGAAAATAATCTGTGCTTATTGTGTGCTAATGTGAGCAGCATAAATGGGATTTGGAAATGTTTAGTGTACAGGTGCGCTGGGAGAAAATATTCGGGCCTGCATTTCCTGAAAATAAATGACCACCAATTTCAATTTTGGTGAGGATGCAGAAATGGTTGATTGAAACAGCTGCCCAACAGGTGAATGGCTGGCCCTTCCAAAACTGAGGGCAGCCATTCATCTGATTGTATGCCGAACATTCAGCTATCCAGCTGATCTGTTCCATTGTCCAGTGCCAGACGGCTGTGCCCAGCATATTAGGGTTCGATCAAAGAATCATTTAGAGAGCAATGCACATCAAGTCAGGTTGCAAGTCCAAAAGACATTAGCTAACCAGATATAAATTGCGATTCAGTTTGCTGTCCTTATCAATGTTCTTCATTTGAAATCAAGATTTTATCTGCACAAAGACAGTGGTTCTGGTGCATTTTTTAGTTACGGGCTTGGGATAGGAGCCTCGTGGTGCTGTCAACTCCCTGCAGAGTGGAACGGAATGGTGCTGCAGTGGTTAGCGCTGCTGTCTCACGGCGCCGAGGATCCGGGTTCCATCGAAGCCCCGGGTCACTGTCCATGTGGAGTTTGCACATTTTCCCTGTGTCTGCGTGGGTCTCACCCCCACAACCCAAAGATGTGCATGGTAGGTGGATTGGCCACGCTAAGTTGCCCCTTAATTGGAAAAATTATTTAACACTCCGTGCCGAGTGCAGTAGCAATAACATCTTTCTCCAACACCACACAGTGATGTTTTGGTGCCCGGGCTATCTAGGCCTCTGGCAGTTTCAATGTTACTCATCTTACACCTGACCAAATCTGAAAATTCTGCCCCAAATTCTCTGCACTCAGGGTGACTTGAATCTGTCATTTTTCGCAGGTTAGTAGAATGAAAATAGGAATTGGTGTATGCAGAATTTAACAGTATGGTTAATCCTTTGAGGTACGAGAATTTAAAAAAAGGAAATGTTTCTCATGACTCAACAAGGAATTTCAATAAGTAATATTAACTGTCCACTCAATTTCTGCTGGGTGTGTTTTAAAATTGCTGTTGACGTTATTCAGTAATGTCCCACAAACAACGGTAATGCTGAACTCCAATGTAATAAAAATGGAATGTAATTAATTGAGTCACACTGACGTCGTGCCCTTGGTCAGTAACCTTTATTCAGGTCTGTTCTTTAGCTGTATGCTAATTTTTAAGTTGTCAGCTTTTTTCGAAGTGGTTTGTCACTGTACGTGGAGATGTTTAGATGTTTGCTTGCCCAATGTGCAAAACATACAAATATTGCTTATTCTCTGATTAAAGCACCACAAAATATTTCAACAGATTCCAGTATCATATGATGGAAAAACATGTGTTTAATAGTCGAAATAGTTATTTAAGCAAAAAGATTCAAATGATTAATTCTCTTAAAATTATATTGTAAAGGTACATTTTCACAGATCCTCTGAAGGAGTTTAGCTTTGCACTAATACTAACCTTGCAGTGTAAATCCAGAGTCAGTGTCTATCCTGGCTCTATAGCAAAGCAGAGAGAGGCAGCCAAGAGCGGGTAATTTCCATCGCTTCCGCTTGAAACTGCTTGGAATATAAATCCAAAGCCAAGTCAAACCTGGTTTGAAAAATTCCCAGGGACCCATTGCACACTGTGATCACTCTCTATATCTATCTGACCTCTTTAAGTGTTTAGAGACAGGGGTTCCCATCTCGCACTCTCTCTAAATATTTCCATTTTTTGCTTTTTTAAAGGACAACCCCAGCCCTGTGTCTTCAGGCATTGCGGCGAGCTCTCCAAAACTGAACAGTTAACATTCTAGCCAGGCAGGAGCCAAGCAACATAAACAAGGTTCTGCCTGGCTGGAGGCTGAACTGAAGTTAGAGCTCTTAGACCAGAGACTGCTGTGTATATTCACCCTTGGAAGCAATGTTTTTACTGCCTTTGAAAAAAGTCTGTTCTGGCAATCTTTTCACATTTGAAGTAATTGATCAAAAACGGATTTCCATATTAAAACACCAAATATAATTTTCCACAAATAAAAAAATGTAATGCATGCTCATGCCATCATATTTTTGATAGTGTTCAACTTTTCACAGAAATTTCTGTGGTATGGATGCAGAAATGAAGTCATCGTAACACATCGAGGAGCCCGGTCAGAGGTTCCTGTCGAATCATATGCAGCTGATTACAGCACTTACAACTGTTGCCAAAGAATAGATTCATTTTTCCATTGAAGCAATCAATTTTGCAAAAGTGTTTTAAGCAGAGCTTCCAGAAATTGGATCACAGTGTAATGCGGTTTAAAACCGTTATAATATTCTGCCCTTACTGAGGGTAAAATGGTTATCATTCCATGTAACAATCTTGAAGTAAAATAGTTTATGCTCTCCAGAATGCATGAGGTTTTTGAAATAACCTTGCATAAATAAGGTCGTATTTTGCGACTTGTATTTTTTTGTGTGTGAGAAGAAGCAGTTGTTTTCCCTTTTTCCTTCTCCTCACCTTTATCATGATTAACATCGTGGCCAGTTAAACAACTTCTATTTATCTGAAACTACGTGTAATGCTCCCACCCCCCCACCCCGCTGAGAAAATACTTTTGTAACATTTCAATATTAGCCAAGCATTCATAATGACTCACCAATCTTTTAAAACTCTCTTAAAACTATGGAACAGGTAGTCATGGGCGGGATTCTCTGACCCCCCCTGCCGGGTCGGAGAATCGCTGGGGGGGGGGGAGGGGGTGCAGCGCGAATCCCGCCCCTGCCGGCTGCCGAATTCTCCGGCGCCGGAGATTTGGCGGGGGCACGAATCGCGCTGCGCCGGTTGGCAGCCGCTTGCAGCCCCTCCCCTCACCCCCCCCCCCGGCGATTCTCCAGCCCGCGATGGGCCAAAGTCCCGCCCGTTCTATGCAGGTCCCGCCGGCGTAGATTGGAGTAGGTCGCTTACCGGCGGGACCTGGCGGCGCAGGTGGACTCCGGGATCCATGGGGGGCGCGGGACGATCTGGCCCCGGGGGGTGCCTCCATGGTGACCTGGCCCGCGATCAGGGCCCACCGATCCGCAGGCGGGCCTGTGCCATGGAGGCACTCTATTCCTCCGGGCCGGCCGTGTAAGCCTCCGCGATGGCCGGCGCGAAGGTGAATCCCCCCATTCGCGCATGCGCGGGGATGACGTCAGGAGCTGCTGACGCTCCCGCGCATGTGCGGACCACGCCGGCCGGCAGGGCGCAAACCACTCCGGTGTCGGCCAAGCCCCTGAAGGTGCGGAGGATTCCACACCTTTGGGGCGGCCCAACGCCGGAGTGGTTCCCGCCACTCCACTGCACCGTTTTTGCCCACCCCGCCAATTCCTGGAGAATCCCGCCCTATGTTTTTCTAACATACACCATATGGCCTGTCAGTCTAAGCAGCCAAGAAAATTGTGTTCTTTGGCAGCTTAAACATGTTTTATTTTCAACTTTAAAGAGCAGGAGATTTAAATAATAGTAATATGCAGAATTTATTATCTTTCTGTATAAACTTCAAATCAAGATAATGCATGAGCTTTTCAAATGTTTTTGAAACAATCAATGTAGGTTACCAAGTAAAACATGTTTAATTTTTAAAAGAAATGTAGCTTCTTAAGAAACGTTGTAGTGTATCAAGTGACACTCGCCACGGAGATGTTAATAGGTCCAAACAAGATAAAGGGTGAGATTTGTCCGCCATTCCCTCTGGCGGAATCTTCCGGACCAAACAATGGTGACTGCCTCTGGCTGGTTCCCCGGCGGCGGGGCAGGTGAGCCACGCGAAACAGTGTAGACTTCGGTGGACCAAAAGATCTTGTCGGGGGCCAATGGCCTCTGTTCCAGGAAACACACCACGAAGGGACTGGAAAATCCCACCTGAAGACTTTATTTGACCAGTATGCATACAGGGATAGAGCTCAAGACAGATTGTTGAATTAACAGAATTTCCTGCACATATTTATACACCCTCGCAACTGTGCTTAGTGCAGGTGTCCAAGTATTCTGTTTATCACATGACTATATGACAAACAAAAGGATCTTCAGAACTGTGGTAAAGCTAATAACATCTTTCATGTTTAAATTAATCAAGTTCAAACCTCAGATTAATCAGTTCTCAAACTGATCAGGTCTTCACCCTTAAATTAATATGGCCTACAGCTATCTATCACTATTATACTGAGCTTACAATTCTGTTTTCCCCAAGCTGGTTGTGTAACTATTCCCAATCTCCATCACTGCCTTAGATAATTTCTTTCCGTATTGTATATCCCAAAACTACCATTTTGTATGGGTTGGGAATGGATCCGGGTCTAAATTTGCATGTTTTATAGAGGAAGCTGCCCATGTAAATTGGCAGCTGCCTCCACTCATGTCTAATCTTGGTGAGACATGCAGTGTGCAAGGTTGACACAGAAAGAGCAGGTCTGAGCTTTGTGGAGTTCTCTCAAGAAGTGGGGCATATTTATGTGGTGGTAGAGTATCCTTATGTACATGGTCCTAGGGCACCTTTAAGGGTGGTCAGCTGCCCTTTATAGGAGATCGGGTTCCCTTTTGGATTGTTAAGATTAGATATGAATATGTGTAAAAAGTGTACAAACTCATTAACTATCAAGCTCATTCGAACTGTTACAAGTGTCCAAATGAACGGTCAAAGGCAACTAATTGTTAAAAGTGTAAAAATGAACCATCAAGGGCAACTGTTACGCTGTCAAAAACTCCTGCCCTTTAAATCTTTGAAAAAATGTCTGGAGTGTTTAAAAAATAATTGCTTGTCATTTAACGTTGGTTTTTGGAATATGCTGCCTGAGGAACCTTGACAGGTTCCTGCAATACATCTGACATGGTAGATGGATTGAATGTGTGTGGAAGGGGTAGCAATCAAGTGGGCTGATTTGCCCTGGTAGTGTTGAACTTCTTGTATGCTGTTGGAGCCTCACTCATCCAGGCAAGTGGAGTTTATTCTATCACACTCCCGACTTGTGCCTTGTAGATGGTGGATGGGATTTTGGGGGGGGGGGGGTCAAGAGGTGAATTACACACAACAGGATTCCTAGCCTTTGACCTGTTGTGGTTCCCACAGTATTTATATGGCTCGTCCAGTTCAGTTTTCGGTCAATGGTAGCTCCCAGGATATTGATAGTGGGGCATTCACCAATGGTAATGCCCAGGGGCTATGGTAAGATCAACTTTTGTTGAAGATGGTCATTGCCTAGTACTTATGTGGCACGAATGTTACTTGCCATTTATCAACGCAAGCCCGATATTGTCCAGGTCTTGCTGCATTTGGACATGAACTGCTTCATTGTCTGAGGAGTCGTGAATGTTGCTGAACATTGTGCGGTCATCTGCGAACATCTCCATTTCTGACCTTATAATGAAAAGGTCATTAACAAAGCAACTGAAGATGGTTGGGCCGAGGACACTACCTTGAGGAATTCCTGCAGCGATGTCTAGGAGCTGAGATGATTGACATCCAACCACCACAGGCATCTTCCTTTGTGCCAGGTATGACTCCAACCAGCGGAGAGTCATCCCCTGATTCCCATTGACTCCATTTTGCTTGGGCGCCTTGATGCCATACTCGTTCAAATGCTGCCTTTATGTCAACGGCTGTCTCTCTCACCTCACCTCTGGCATTCAGCTCTTTTGTCCAGTTGAATGTTCAGTTATGTAACAAATGTAAGATATTGGCCGATACAAGCTGTGATTCAGCCACCGCATTGCACTCGGCGTGGAGTTGGGCGCAATTGGGTGAATCTCGTGAGACCGTCAAATTGGGTTCACACCGGACCAATCGCAAGTTACCCGATTTGCTACGCTTGGCGTGATGTGGATCATGCCTTCGCTGGCCGTGATCCAGGTGATGATATTCAAATGAGCCATTTCTAAGTGTGGAAGTGAGTGATAACTGCTGGGAGCTTGGCCTGACGAGGCTGGCAACGCTCTTCAAAGTTATTTGGTACACTTAATGAGGCCCCGTGGGCTTCTTGTTGCAAATGAAGGCTAGCCAGGCGATTTGCCAAGACTGCGCTTGCCAACCCCCCCACTAACAAGGTCGAGCTGCACATAAATAGCAGCTGCACAGCCAGCAACCATAGCGCCGAGATGACCAGCACCAAGATTCGGGGATGCAGACCTGGAGAGGCTCCGAGATGTAGTAGAGGCCAGGAGGATGTGCTGTTCCCCTGAGGGTCCCGGAGGGTGAGCCAAAGGGCAGCCATTGTCGCCTGGGATGGGTTGGCGGCAGCTGTGAGCTCAGGTAGTGCGACCAGGAACACTGCTCTCCAGTGTCATAAGAAAGTCAACGACCTACATGTGGCAGCACTGGTGAGTTGACACCAATACCCCCCGCCTACTCCCCCGACATCAAGACCTTTCCGCTCTCACGCGAGTATCCACCACCCCTGTCATAATATCCACTCATGTATATCATGAGATGCAGACAGGCAGTGATTGACACACAGGATAACCAATGAACTCACATGACATAGAACAACCAATCAGCAGACAGGACACCACCACTATAAAGCCCACAGGGCATTAAGGCTTTCCCTCTCTCACAGGACACGGCCAGATAGTTGCAGTGCACAGGCCAATGAACATCATCACCATGTGATAGAGAGTTAGTCTGGTCAAGCCAGTAGGAGGTTATCAGTTAGGTTAATAGAGTGTCAACCCACAGCAGATTATATACAGCAATCAGCAGGTTCAATAAAACAGTGTTGGACCATCTCCTGTGTCGGAAGCCTGTTTCTCGTTTCACTGCATCCAATTGCAGTCAATGTTAGACCAACACAGATAAGAACATAAGAACTAGGAGCAGAAGTAGACCGTCCGGCCATTTGAGCCTGCTCCGCCATTCTATAAGATCATGGCTGATCTATTCGTGGTCTCAGAACCACTTACCTGCATTCTCGCCATATCCCGTAATTCCTTTATTTTTCAAAAAAACATCTACCCTATCTTTAAATATATTCAATGAAGTAGCGTCTACTACTCCTTTCGGTAGGGAATTCCATACTTTAACCACCCTCTGAGTGAAGAAGTTCCTCCTTGATTCAGTCCTAAATCTGCTCACCCTAATCTTGAGGCTATGCCCTCTTGTCCTACTTTCACCTACCAGTGGAAACATCCTTTCTACTTCTATCTTATCCATTCCCTTCAAAATTTTATATGTTTCTATTAGATCCCCCCTCAACCTTCTGAATTCCAGTGAATATAATCCCAATCTACTCAGCCTCTCCTCATACGATAACCCCCTCAACTCCGGAATCAGCCTAGTGAACCTCCTCTGCACCCCCTCTAGTGCTAGCACATCTTTTCTCAAGTGTGGAGATCAAAACTGCACACAGTACTCCAGGTGTGGCCTCACCAGCACCTTGTACAACTGCAACATTACCTCTCTGCTTTTAAACTCAATCCCCTTCGCAATGAAGAACAAAATTCCATTTGCCTTCCTAATTACTTGTTGCACCTGCAGACCAACCTTCTGTGACTCATGCACAAGTACATCCAGGTCCCTCTGCATAGCAGCATGCTGCAGCTTTTTACCATAATAATCCATTCTATTGTTACTCCTACCAAAATGCACGACTTTACACTTATTGACATTATACTCCATCTGCCAGACCTTTGCCCACTCACTCAATATGTCAATGTTCCTCTGTAAGGTTTTACAGTCCTCAGTACACTTTGCTCTGCCACACACCTTCGTGTCATCTGCAAACTTGGATACCTTACACGTAGTTCCCAACTCCAAATTGTCTATATAAATTGTAAATAATTGTGGTCCCAACACCGATCCCTGAGACACACCACTCGTCACTGATTGCCAGCCAGAATAGCACTCATTTATTCCCACTCTTTGTTTCCTGTTAGACAACCAATCCTCTATCCATGCTAGTACTCTACCCTTAACACCATGCATCCTTATCTTATGCAGCAGCCTCTTGTGCGGTACCTTGTCAAAGACCTTTTGGAAATCTAGGTACACCACATCCACTGGGTCCCCTTTGTCTACCTTGCTCGAAATGTCTTCATAGAATTCCAAGAGATTCGTCAAGCATGACCTCCCCTTCATGAATCCATGCTGCGTCCGTTCAATGGGGCAATTTCTATCAAGGTGCTCTCCTATCTCTTTCTTGATAATAGACTCAAGCATCTTCCCCACGACAGAGGTTAAGCTAACCGGTCTATAATTCCCCATCCTTTGTCTACTTCCCTTTTTAAACAGTGGTGTCACATTTGCTGTTTTCCAATCCTCTGGGACTGCCCCAGTGTTCAGCGAATTTTGGAAAATTACCGCCAGTGCATCTGCTATTACTCCAGCCATCTCTTTAAGTCCCTGGGATGCATTCCATCAGGGCCAGGAGACTTATCTATCCTGAGCTCCATTAGCTTGCCCAACACTTGCTCTTTCATGATAGTAATGGTTTCCAGGTCCTCACCTACCTTCTTCTCTCGGTCAATTGCTGGCATGTTATTAGTGTCCTCCACTGTGAAGACCGATACAAAATATTTGTTCAACGCCTCTGCCATTTCATCATATCCCATAACTAAATGACCACTCTATTCCTCTAATGGACCAATGTTTACTTTTTTTAGTTTTATATAATTATAAAAACTTTTGCTATCTGTCCTTATATTCTGTGCCAGTTTTTTTCGTGTTCTATCTTACTTTTCTTTATGGCTTTTTTCGTGGCTTTCTGCTGACCTTTAAAGTTTTCCCAATCTTCTAGTTTCCCGCTGATCTTGGCCACTATGTAAGCCTTCTCTTTCAATTTGACAGCCTCATGTACCTCCTGAGACACCCATGGTAGATTACCTCTTTTCTTACAATTCTTCCTTCTCACTGGAATATACTTTTGTTGAGCACTATGAAAGATTTCTTTGAAAGTACTCCACTGCTCCTCAACTGTCCTACCATAAAATATTTGTTTCCAGTCTACTTTAGCGAGGTCCTTCCTCATTCTATCGTAGTCCCCTTTGTTCAAGCATAGGACCCTGGTATTGGATTCTATCACCACACTCTCCATCTGTATACTAAATTCAAGCATGCTGTGATCACTCCTCCCAAGAGGATCCCTAACGATGAGGTCATTAATTATTCCTGCCTCATTACACAGGACCAGATCTAGGATAGCTTGCTCTCTCGTTGGTTCCATTACATATTGTTCCAGAAAACTATCCCGGATACATTCAACAAACTCCTCTTCAAGGCTACCCTGACCGAGCAGATTTGACCAATCTATATGCAGATTAAAATCTCCCATGATAACTGCTGTACCCTTTTCACAGGCATTAGTTATCTCCTCATTTACTGCCCGTCCCACTGTGATGCTATTATTTGGTGGCCTATAGACTACGCCTATCAGTGTCTTTTTCTTCTTAGAATTTCTAATTTCTACCCAAATGGATTCAACCTCATTCTCCATAGAACCTATATCATCCCTCAATGCCACCCTGATGTCGTCCTTGATTATTAATGCTACTCCACCTCCCTTACATACCTGTCTATCCCTCCGAAACGTCTGGTACCCCTGGATATTTAACTCCCAGTCGTGACCATCCTGCAACCATGTCTCCGTAATGGCTATCAAGTCATATTCATTCGCGATGATTTGTGCCGTTAATTCATCAACTTTGTTACAAATGCTACGAGCATTCAGGTAAAGTGCCTTAATGCTGACTTTCTAATCATTATTAGAGAAATTGGACATCATGAGATGTCCTAAGTTATCCTTCCTTTTTGCTTCATTCCTAGTCTGCCTTGAACTTAAACCCACCTGCACATGCTAACCTACTGCTTATCCTTCCATTAACTCCCTACTCCCTGTCGCTTTCCCTTTCCCTTCCCCCCCGACTCAGAAGTTTAAAGTCCTACTGACCACCCTATTTATCCTTTTCGTTAGAACACTGGTTCCAGATCGGTTCAGGTGGAGACCGTCCCAACGGTACAGATCCCCCCGGTTCCAAAACTGGTGCCAATGCCCCATGAAATGGAATCCCTCTTTCCCATGCCAATCCCTTAGCCATGTGTTTACTTCCCTAACTTTCTTATCCCGATGCCAATTAGCACGTGGCTCGGGCAGTAATCCGGAGATTATGACCCTCGAGGACCTGTTCTTCAATTTCTTTCCTAGTGCTTGATAATCCCCAAACAGGTCCTCCACCCTAGCCTTGCCTATGTTGTTAGTCCCAACGTGGACCACAACAACTGGATTCTCCCCCTCCCGCTCCAGTATCCTTTCAAGCCGGTCAGAGACGTCCCGCACCCTGGCACCGGGCAGGCAACACACCATGCGGGACTCCCTATCCGGCTTGCAAAGGATACTATCTGTCCCTCTAATTATAGAATCCCCTATAACAACTACTTGTCTTTTTGCTCCCCCCTCTTGAATGGCCTTTTGCACCATGGTGTCATGGTCAGCTGGCTCATCCTGTCCACAGCCCTTTTCCTCATCCGCACAGGGAGCAAGAATCTCATACCTGTTGGACAAGGTCAAGGGCTGAGGCTCCTGCACTCCTGAACTGCGAACCCCCCTACCTGCCTCACTTACAATCACACCCTGTTTTTCCTGAACACTTACTGAATTTGAATTACTTAATCTACCGGGTGTGACTGCCTCATGGTAACACATCATGGTACCAGGGAGCTATTAACTCTAACGAACCTACCTCGAGTGAATCTTCAACGACCAGCACGCAGCCATCCAGCGGCATGGAAAAGATCCAAACTCCTCCGCAACTCCGGATTTCCGGCAACCTCAGTGGCAACTGGAAAGTCTTCAAACAGAAGTTCCTCCTGTACATCGAGGCCTCCGACCTCGAGGCAGCATTGGATGCCTGAAAGATCGCGCTGTTCCTGTCAACTGCGGGGATCACGCCAACCACATCTATAACTCACTCACATTTGCCGATGGCGAAGACAAGACAAAGTTTTTGCTGAAATTCGACAACCACTGCGACATTGCGGTGAATGAGAGCTTTGAATGGTACATCTTCCAACAGAGGCTTCAGGGTAAGGATGAATCTTTTCAGTCCTTCTTAACCCATCTCCACATCTGTGGTGATATGATTTGCATACCTGTCTGCCATTGGGGCAGAACACCGGCTTACCATTGGCCCTGGTCGGTCATGTGCCTCTCGACCGATTGGTCGAGAGGCTGAGTTAACCACGCCTCCATTGCCGAGGTATAAATAGTCAAACGCCCGGCGGTCGTCCATTTTATTGTAGACGATCGGAGGGCTATGTTCTAGTTTATTAAAGCCTAACTTTTGTAAAGCAACTCGTCTCTCGTACAATTGATGACACATCAATTTAATAAACTACAACTTTGAAGATGGAGTTCTGGTTCAAGCCCGAATGCCTCCGCATCAGCCCGCAAACTCCGAACTCTGCAGAACTTTTCCAACTTTGGCTGACATGTCTCGAAGGATACCTGGCATCTACAACCACCCCCCCCCCCCCCCCCCCCCCACCGTGGCACAGAAGCTGCACGTCCTCCACTCCAGTGTGGGTATCGACGCCTACGCAATAATCAAAGAAGAAACGGATTACGATGCAGCCATACTAAAGCTAAAGGGACAATTCATTAAACCAGTCAACAGGGTATTCGCCCGACATCTGCTGGCCACCAGACGGCAGCTCCCCGGTGAGTCACTAAACCAATTTTACCGGGCCCTCGTTACCCTGGGGAGGAAATGCTCCTGCCTCGCAGTCTCAGCTACGGAGCACATGGAACTACTGATCAGAGGCGCTTACATGGCTGGGATGCAGTCCCCAGCTATCCGCCAGCGGATGCTGGAGAGAGACGACCTCAGCTTAACTGAGACACTGACTCTCTCCTCCTCCCTGGAGGTCGCCCATCAAAACGCCCGCGCCGATGACACCAGCCAGGCCTCCTGGCACGCTTCCCAACCGCCATCTGCCGCTCCCGACCTCCCTCAGGCCTGCGTCGCGGGACGCCCCGACAAGTCCACGTGGCCCCGCTGCTACTTTTGCGGGATCGCGAAACACCCTCGCCCGCGCTACCCAGCCCACTCCACCCTCTGTAAGAGCTGCGGGAAGAAAGGCCACTTCTCCACGGTCTGCCAGGCCAAAACGGTGGCTGCGGCTCTTCTGGACGCCACGCAACACTCACCCCCCCGCCCCCGGGCCCCTGCGACCGGCCTGTGCGCTTCTCTCTCTCCTCCGGGCCCTCCTGGTCCCCTCCTAGCCACCGCACAACACTCTCCCCCCCGCCCACAGGCCCCCGTGCCTGGCCTGCTCGCCTCTCTCTCTCCTCTGGGGCCGCTCCAGCGCACCGAGCTCCTCCCAGCTCGCGCCCCGGCGGCCGACCTGCGCTCCTCTCCGGGCCCTCCCGGTCCCTGCCTGCCCGCCGCGCGAGTCTTCCCGCCCCCGGGCCCCTGCACCCGACCCGCACGCCTCTCCGGGCCCTCCCGGTCCCTGCCTGCCCGCCGCGCGAGTCTCCCCACCCCCCCCTGCCCCCGGGCCAACGCGCCTGGCCTGCTCGTTTCCCTCCCTCCTCCGGGGCCGCTCCTCCCAAACCGCCGCCCCCGGGCCCCTGCACCCGACCCGCACGCCTCTCCGGGCCCTCCCGGTCCCTGCCTGCCCTCCGCGCGAGTCTCCCCCCCCCGCCCCTGGGCCCCCGCGCCTGGCCTGCGCGCCTCACCTACCCCGCTCGCAGCTGCTCCACTCGGCTCGCCGGCACCGCTAGCCCCGCCCCCAGCGACCACGAGGGCCCCACGGGTGCCGCCATCTTGGGGCGCCGACTCCACGTGCGGGTCCTGGCCGCCGCCATCTTGGGGCGCCGACTCCACGTGCGGGTCCTGGGCGCTGCCATCTTGGGGCCCCGAATCCACGTGAGGGTCCTGGGCGCCGCCATCTTGGGATCCCGACTCCAGGTGCGGGGGCCCTGGGTGCCGCCATCTTGGGGCCCCGAATCCACGTGCGGGTCCTGGGCGCTGCCATCTTGGGGCCCCGAATCCACGTGAGGGTCCTGGGCGCTGCCATCTTAGGGCCCCGAATCCACGTGAGGGTCCTGGGCACCGCCATCTTTGGACGCCGACTCCACGTGAGGGTCCTGGGCGCCGCCATCTTGGGATCCCGACTCCACGTGCGGATCCTGGCCACCACCTTCCGGGACTGGCACGCAAGGTTCTTCCAGCATCGACTCGGACGGCGACGACGGATACGGATTTTCTCCACGGCTCACGGCCATTCAGCTCGACCAGTCACGTCCACGCACGCTCGCCAAAACGACGACGCTCATCTACCTCAACGGCCACGAGACGTGCTGCCTGCTGGACTCCGGGAGCACGGAAAGCTTCGTTCACCCTGACACGGTAAGACGCTGCGCGCTCCCTGTCCATCCGGTAAAACACAAAATTGGGTTAGCCTCAGGTTCGCACTCCGTCCACATCACCGGGTGCTGCATCGCGGACCTCACGGTCCAGGGGAAGGTTTTTAAAAATTATAAATTCCTTGTCCTCCCTGACCTTTGCGCACCGGCACTCCTAGGACTGGACTTCCAATGCAACCTGCAGAGCTTGACCTTCCAATTCGGCGGCCCTATACCCTCCCTCACTGTCTGCAGCCTCGCGTCCCTCAAAGTGGACGTAAGGGGCCACGCAAAGGGGCCCTATACCCCCCTCCTTGTTTGCTAATCTCACCCCCGATTGCAAACCCGTCGCGACACGGAGCAGACGGTACAGCGCCCAGGACCGGTCCTTCATCAGGTCCGAGGCCCAGAGGCTGCTGACGGAAGGGGTCATCGAGGCCAGCAACAGTCCCTGGCGAGCCCAAGTGCTGGTGGTCCGGACTGGGGAGAAAAACCGAACGCTCATCGACTATAGCCAGACCATCAACCAGTTTACGCAACTGGACGCATATCCTCTCCCCCGTATTTCCACCATGGTAAACGAGATCGCGAAATACAAGGTCTTCTCCACTGTGGACCTTAAGTCCGCTTATCACCAGCTCCCCATCCGCGCGAGTGACCGCAAATACACCGCGTTTGAGGCAGATGGGAGCCTCTACCACTTCCTCTGGGTTCCATTTGGTGTCACAAATGGGGTCTCGGTCTTCCAACGGAAGATGGACCGAATGGTCGACAAGTACGGATTACAGGCTACCTTCCCGTATCTTGATAATGTCACCATCTGCGGCCACGACCAACAGGACCATGATGCCAACCTCCAGCAATTCCTCCAAACCGCTACACTCCTTAACCTCACATACAATAAGGATAAGTGCGTGTTTAGCACCGACCGTCTAGCCATCCTCGGCTACGTAGTGCGGAAAGGAGTGACAGGCTCCGACCCCGAACGCATGCGCCCCCTAATGGAACTCCCTCTCCCCAATACCCCAAAATCCCTCAAACGCTGCTTGGGGTTCTTCGCATACTACGCCCAATGGGTTCCCAACTACGCTGACAAGGCCCGTCCCCTCATTCAAACCACAACCTTCCCGCCGTCGACAGAGGCCTGCCAGGCCTTTAGCCGCATCAAAGCGGACATCGCAAAGGCCACGATGCACGCCATCGACGAGTCCCTCCCCTTCCAGGTCGAAAGCGATGCATCAGAAGTTTCTCTGGCGGCCACCCTGAACCAAGCGGGCAGACCCGTGGCCGCCTTCTCCAGAACTCTCCAGGCTTCCGAACTCCGCCAGCCCTCTGTGGAAAAGGAAGCCCAGGCCATAGTCGAAGCGGTGCGACATTGGAGGCACTATTTGGCCGGCAGGAGGTTTACCCTCCTCACAGACCAACGGTCAGTAGCTTTCATGTTTGATAATGCAAGATCAAGAATGACAAGATCTTACGGTGGCGGATCGAGTTGTCCACGTACAACTATGAGATCTTGTATCGTCCTGGGAAGCTCAATGAGCCTCCTGATGCCCTGTCCCGCGGTACCTGCGCCAGTGCGCAGATAGACCGCCTCCGCTCCCTCCACGCGGACCTCTGCCATCCAGGGGTGACCCGCCTCTACCATTTCATTAAGGCCCGCAACCTGCCTTTCTCCATCGCGGAAGTCAGGTCAGTAACCCGTGACTGCCACATCTGCGAGAGTGCAAACCGCACTTCTACCGCCCCGAGCGCGCACACCTGATCAAAGCATCCCGCCCCTTCGAACGTCTCAGCATTGACTTCAAGGGGCCCCTTCCCTCTAACAACCGCAACATTTACTTCCTGGCGGTAATTGACGAATTCTCCCGCTTCCCCTTCGCCATTCCCTGCCCCGACATGACCACATCGACCGTCATTAAGGCACTCCTCTCCGTATTCTCCCTGTTCGGCTACCCCACATACATTCACAGCGATCGGGGGTCCTCCTTTATGAGCGACGAGCTGCGTCAATTCCTGCTCAACAGGGGCATTGCCTCTAGCAGGACGACCAGCTATAACCCCCGGGGTAACGGACAGGCCGAGCGGGAGAATGGTACCATCTGGAAGACCATGCTACTGGCCCTCCGGTCCAGAGATCTCCCTATTTCCCGATGGCAAGAGGTGATCCCCGATGCCCTATATTCTATCCGCTCACTCCTCTGTACTGCAACAAATCAGACATCTCATGAACGTCTTGTTGTCTTCCCCAGGAAGTCGTCCTCCGGATCCCCTCTCCCGACGTGGCTAGTCACCCCCGGACCCATCTTGCTCCGGAAGCATGTGCGGGTGCACAAGTCCGACCCGTTAGTGGAACAAGTCCAGTTACTCCACGCTAACCCGCAGTACTCGTATGTGGAGTACCCTGACGGTCGACAGGACACGGTCTCCCTCCGGGACCTGGCACCCGCCGGCGTGCGGCCTCCCCCCCCTCCACCACAGACCCCCCCCTGTTTTTCCCCCCCAGCGCCCCACTCAGGTTCCCCCTTCCCCATCCATGGCGTCTCCACAGCCAGCTCGGGTGACGGAGACTGTTCAAGGACCATCGCTCCCGGACTCCAGGACGTCAGCGGAACCACCACCATCGGCCGACCTGATGTCAACTCCTCCACTGCGTCGGTCTGCCAGAATGTCACGGGCCACAAAAAGACTGATCGAATCGTTCTAAAGTTCGACATCTCCATGGACTTTTGTGTACATACCGCTTTTTGTTTGGTCCAGTGGGAAGCCCCCAAATTCAATAAAAGAAAGGAGAGAAAATTTTTATCCTCCCGGCTTCTACTCATATCACCAGTTCTCTCCCCCCCCCCCCCCCCCCCCACACACCCCGGCTCTCGTTCATACCCCCCCCGGCTTCCTTCTCCGCAAGGGGTGAATGTGGTGATATGATTTGCATACCTGTCTGCCATTGGGGCAGAACACCGGCTTACCATTGGCCCTGGTCGGTCATGTGCCTCTCGACCGATTGGTCGAGAGGCTGAGTTAACCACGCCTCCATTGCCGAGATATAAATAGTCAAACGCCCGGTGGTCGTCCATTTTATTGTAGACGATCGCAGGGCTATGTTCTAGTTTATTAAAGCCTGACTTTTGTAAAGCAACTCGTCTCTCGTACAATTGATGGCACATCAACATCCTAGCGCAGTCATGTAATTATGATTCGATGGCTAATTCAATGATCTGGGATCAGATCGTTTTCGGGGTCCAGTCCGACTCCTTGCGGGAGCAGCTCCTCAAAATCAAACAGTTGACCCTCTCCGTCGCCATTGAAATGTGCGTTATCCATGAGCATGCCAGGAATCGTTACTCCCGCATCAGGGCGGCAGAAAATGCAACAGTAGCCTCCCATGAAGCAGAAAGGGTGCAGTCCATCGCAAAAATGCAAGGCCTGAGTATCGAGGAGAGTGGCCGTTTTGTGCGCTTTTCCCGTGTCCCTATGCATGCACGCCACGGCCAGGTGGATGACGAGGCCGAAGACCCCGATGTCCATGTGCGAACATCGGCCGCCCGCACTGCGCATGCGCGATGGCGCACAGAACGCGTTGATGTCAGCGTCATGGCGTGTCCACATTGTGGCTCCACCCATTTAAAGTGGCAATGTCCAGCCAAAGGAAGGCGATGTCTACAGTGTGGAAAGCCTGGGCATTACGCAGCCTTATGCAGGTCCGCTCCACCGACCAACAGCCAGCGATCCCAACTGCAGCGCAGACGTGTCCACTGCGTACAACAAGGCGTGCAGGATTCGGATCCCGACAGCCCAATGGACCCCGATGCTGACTGCCTCGTGTCTCCATACCGGGTGGGCATAATCACCACGCGCGAGCTGGCTTCCACCGTGCCTACAAACTGCCTTTCAATCCTCAGTCTGGATCCTGACGACGAGGGGTATGCTGTCATCACGGTTAACCAGTCTCGCTCCGATTTAAATTGGACACTGGCGCATCTGCAAACCTCATCACAGTCGGACCTCGACAGCATCCGAGACCAACCTAGCATTCTTCCACCAGCCTGCCAGCTCCTTGACTACAATGGCAATGCCATCGCTGCCAGTGGGTCGTGTCAGCTAGGTGTATCTCAGAAGGCAATCAAAGCGACGTTACGATTCGAGATCGTCCAGCCTGACAAAGCATCCCTGCTCGGTGCTTGCACATGCAAACTCCTAAATCTGGTCCAGCGGGTCCATGCCATGTCCTCGACACCGGCGACAGCCTCGCCCAATGTAAATCTCCAGGCTGATATAGACGACATTCTTACGCAATACCACAACGTGTTCGATGGAATGGGCACGCTCCCATATCGTTACAAGATATTGCTCAAACCGAATGCCATCCCAGTCATCCATGCACCACGCTGGGTGCCGGCCCCTCTCAAGGATCATCTGAAAACGCAGCTACGAGAGCTCCAAGACCACGGTATCATCTCAAAGGTCACGGAACCAACAGACTCGGTCAGCCCTCTGGTGAACTCCGCATTTGCTTTGACCCCAAAGACCTGAATCGCAACATCATGCGTGAGCACTACCCGATCCCAAAGCGTGAAGAGTTAACCTGTGAGATGGTTCATGCCAAATTCTTTACCAAGCTAGTAAGTCATAAAAGGCGAGGTCATAATTGATTTTAACCATTTACTTGTTTACAGAGAGATGCCTAATGCAATATTGTAATGATTGCTGGAGATTCCCTGGAGTGCAGAAAATGTATGGGAAAGTGTCGTTTAATCCTCGGGAAGGAGGTCTGGAACATAATGGATACAGATTATGTAATTAATGGGAGGAACCAGGTCTGTCTGTAGTTTTGCAGTCAGTTACAGGATTTAAAGTTGAACAGCAACTTTGCCAAATGCTGTGAGGTTGAGTAGGAACTTCTGTCAAGAAAGAAGGATTTTCAGGTTGTTCTTGAAAGGTTCCCGTCCCCAAAAACTTTATTTATAAGTGGCATCTGAACTGTATTGGGATTGCTTAATTGGAGTTAGTGAAGGTTGAAGGCGCAAGTCAGTTTTTCCTTGTGTTCAAGAGCTGTTTACCTGATAATTTTCTTTGCTGTTAATGTGGTATATTGTGTGTAAATTAAAGTTTATTTCAACATAAAAGAGACCTTTTGATAAGAGTCATCATTCCTGGGGTGAAATATCCTCTCCTCACAATTTTACAAATTAAAAAAATCTTTGAGGTTCTCGTCCAGTATCCGAACAAATGTTGGGGTCTGGTCCAGGATCTTAACAGTCAGAAACTATGAATATATAGTGAATCCCATTTGTAAGAGATACCTTTATAATTCATGACTTTGACAATCATGAGGCCTTCTTCCCTCCTAGGGTATGTTTCATGTTCCACACGACTCTATTGAATAAAATCTAAACAGCCTAATTTTTCTGCATTGTGTGGAATCTTGCCACAGTAGAACTCAGAAATTAAAGGACTGTTTTCAGAATAAGGTCATAGCCAAACTAATCATTGATGAGCAAAATGACTAATAATTATGTCAAGAATGATCATAGACATGATCTAGAATCTAGACCCTGGTGACATTTCTTTCAATCTATTACAGCTACATAGCCTATAGGCAGATCTATTGACTAATCCTCATTACACTTTTAAAAGTCAGACATTTTGATTAGATTTTTCCGATTTCTTTGAAGATTAACTACAAAGACATGTTATATTGACTTATCCATAAGCTACTAATAGATCAGCAAATGGCTTATGTATTAGTTATCAGAAATAAAATATAATTTCCTGTCAGTTTATTTGATAAACCTGTAGTATTTTATAGAAACATATTTAAACCGTTTTGTTTCACAATCTTATCATAGTATCATAGAATCCCTACAGTGCAGAGGGAGGCCATTCAACCTATTGAGTCGACACCATCCCATCAAAAGGGCACTTTACTCATGTCCACTCTGCCCTATCCCCATAACCTAACTTGCATATCCCTGGACACTAAGGGCCAATTTATCACACGGCCAATCCACCTAACCTGCACATCTTTGGACTGTGGGAGGAAACTGGAGCCCCTGGAGGAAACCCAAGCAGACATGGGGATAACGTACAAACTCCACACAGACAGTGACTGGTTCCTTGGCGTTGTGAGACAGCAATGCTAACCACTGTGAATCTGTCAAATTATGTGAAATCTATTTCTTATTGAATCAGTTTGTATCATAGACCAATGATGGTTTATTGCAAAATATTTGCCAGTGTTTTCTTTTGGGTTTGTATCCAATTATGGAGGGCAATGAGTCTCAGTTTAAAAAAACTTTCCAAGTTTAGGTACCCTTTGGTGAGGTGTTACTTGGTAAATTGGGTAGTCTGGAGTGTTGAAAGGCTGGAGAGTTTCCTGAGGTAGTCACAAGGCTGATTCTTAAAAACTTTAAGCCATGAAAAAGTCTCAAAGAACATAATTTATTTTTACTGGTGGAATGGAAAAATCAGGGGCTGGATTCTCCATTTCGCCGGGCCAGATTCTGGTTCAGTACGCCAACAGGATGCTCCGTTTTGATGGGTGGTCAATGGGGTTTCCCTTTGTGGGGCAGTTCCACGCTGTTGGGAAACCCCCTGGGCTGCCGGCAAAACAGAGAATCCTGACGGTGGAGAATCCAGCCCCATGTATTTAAAACACTGAAGCTAATAGGTGACGGACTTGCATTGAAATAATGCGTTCTCAGATCCCAACATTTAATAATAATAATAATAATAATATTTATTGTCACAAGTAGGCTTACATTAACACTGCAATGAAGTTACTGTGAAAAGCCCCTAGTCACCACATTTCGGCACCTGCTCGGGTACACTGAGGGAGAATTCGGAATGTCCAAATTACCTAACAGCACGTTTTTCGGGACTTGTGGGAGGAAACTGGAACACCCGGAGGAAACCCACGCAGACACAAGGAGAACGTGCAGACTCCGCACTGACAGTGTCCCAAGCCGGGAATCAAACCTGGGACCCTGGAGCTGTGAAGCAACAGTGCTACCCACTGTGCTACCGTGCTGGCCATAAAATATAACTAGCAGAGAATGGTTTTGATACATCGACCTCTGGGTTAAGGGCCCAGCACGCTCCCGCTGTGCCACTCTGCTCCCTATGCTCACATTTCAGTGCATTTCACATGCAATTAACATCGTGAATATATTTACACTTGTCCATGTGGAAACCGGTATTGAGGAAAGAACTCCAGGTGAAAGTGTCTGTTTATTTTCCACATAGTAAGATCCCATATACAATACATGAGGTAACTTCCCACAAATCCATGAATCTCTTTTTGGCAGACGCTGAGGAGATTTTGGACGGGACATTAGAGGAATTCTCTGTTGTTCTTTGAATGCTCTGGAATGCTCTATGTCAAATGCTATTTGAACTGTAACCACAGGACTAAATAATAATAATAATCACTTATTATCACACGTAGGCTTCAATTAAGTTACTATGAAAAGCCCCTAGTCGCCACATTCCGGCACCTGGTTCGAAGTGTAAAATTAACACAACTCAAGTAAGATATGAGATCCTAAATAAAAACAAAATACTGTAGATGCTGGAGTATAGACAGAAAATGCTGGGGAAAACTGAGCAAGTCTGGCAGCATCTTTTGAAGAAGAATTATATTAGACTTGAAGCATCTCTATCTCTCCTCACAGATGCTGTAAGGTCTGCTGAGGATTTCTGGCATGTTCGGCTTTTATTTAAGATATAAGATTGTTGAAAATGTTCCTGAGATCCTACAAAAGGTTGGATATGTAGATGATCAGGTTCTCAAGTAAACCGAATCATGTTGTGCTAATTCACATCTCCAGTTGGATGCACATTTGATTAGGAACAGGATTGAAGTTAAATACAAACAGAAATAATGAAGTGCATTGTGGAACATGATGGTTCCTGAATTGCTGGGATAATAGATTACAGTAGACTACTGGGATAATGGATTACATGCCAAAGAAAGCAATAATCTGTAAATTCTTGCTGGTGAAAGTACTTACAGCAGCAACATTCCACACATGAGGGTTGGAAAATTAGGAGACCTTCGCATCAATAAATTCATTTTTCCCCGATCTTTTTCCTTGCTCTGGGCTTCAAATTCCTCAGCCAGATGCTCGACTGTGTGCTTGCACAGGATGTCTGAGAGCTTCATTAAAATTCAAATCTTATCCTAAATATTGGTTAATAGGAGAGGCTGGTGGTTCAATCTAGTTCATGCCTGTGCACTGCACTAATTACCCATTTCAAAGAGGAGTTAAAAGGCAGCCAGGCTCCCACATGCTCAGAGCAGAGAGGCTCTGATACTAATCTGAAGATGGCTTCAGAAGAGGTGTTAATGATGTCGAGTTTTTTAAAAAATAAATGCTTTTTATTGGATTTTTGATCTTTGCCGTTATGTACACAGGATATGATATATATATATAGACGAGAAGGGCACACACACACAAATCATGAAGGGAGAGGAGAAAAGAAAATAGGAACACCACCAGAGAAGTACAAGATCAAATAATGTAACTGGTGGGGTATAATGCAGCCGCCCAGCCGCAGCAACTCTGTACACTTGGCAAAATTGTTTACACACATAAGTAGGCACCTGTTTATGGTGAGGGGGGGGGGGGGGGTTAGATATACAATGGGGTACAATTCCGGAGGGAAATCCTTGAGTGGGTCTGGTGCTGGTGTTGCTCGTTGCTTCTCCCGGACAGATTTTGCTGCCGTTGTCGTCTCGTGCTCACTACCACTTCAGCCGGCCCTCCCGTCTTCCGCCTGCATTCTCCTTTTTCTCTGTACCTGTGGATGCCTAGTTCGTTAACGCTTCCCTGCCTCTCCCCCCCCCCCCCCCCTCCCTACCTACCTCCCTGGCTTTCCTCTGTTGTTCCCTGTCTCTTCCCTCTTCTCCCCCCCCTCCGCCCCCCCCCCCCCCCCCCCCCCCGCCCCCTGTGGTTCGCCTTTCTTTCCTCTTAGATTTAAATGATGTTGAGTTTAATAAGGACACGGAGAGTCCACACCGAGTAAAATAAGGAACTGTGTTTATTGACAAGAACAATATTTACATGACCCGGTTGATCCCTTCCGAGTTCTCCACTGGCTGATCTTTTACACAGTGAGTAATGAGATACCCTGTCCCTAGCGGAGGAACTCGTACTCCGCAAGGGGCACGGGGAAGACAAGCATTCCCACCCCGGAGGTCCCGCATGGGATATTACATAGAGGATGTTAATTCAATACGCCTGAATCTGCAGTGTCAACTCCACTGAATCATCATTTTTTGTTGGTTAATTGTAGGGTAAAGTAGGTTAACTGATCTAGCCAGGTCAGGAAAAATGTTCCAACTTCTTGCTTGTGGCCGCCCACTTGTTGCACAGGCGGAGCTGGCAGTGGGACCAGATCACAGGATGTCACTCCTTGGGCGGGATTCTCTGGTACGCCAGCCACCTTTTCCTGCACGTCGCAGCGGGATTCCAGCAGTTGGCCAATGGGATTTCCCATTGCGGCCACCCCATGCCGATGGGAAGCCTGCAGGTGTGGGCACACTGCCGGCAGAGCGGAGGTCCCACCGACACTGCTTCTGTTCCAGACTAGGTAAACATTCGTTATGTTGGAGATTCCAGTCAGCAATGCAAGTGGCTAGTCTGTCAATAGCTATCTCATCTCCATCCTCTGGGTCCACCGCTTCATTGGCACCCTATCCACCACCTTAAACGTTCACTCCCTCCACCGCCAACAGACAGTGGCAGCAGTGTGTACCATTATCAAGCTTCCTTCAACAGTACCTTCCAAACTCACAATCTACAATCGAGAAGGACAAGGGCAGCAAATACATGGGAACACCACCACCTCTCCAAGCCACACACAATCCATTCCTTCACTGTCGCTGGGCCAAAATCCTAAAACCCTCTCCCTAACAGCACTGTGGGTGCACTTGCCTCACATGGACTGCAACAGTTCAAGAAGGCGGCTCCCAACCACCTTTTCAAGGGTAATAAATACTGGCCTTGCCAGTGAGGCTCACATTCCAAAAGGAAATTAAAAACATCTACTTACACTCCTGAACCCATCTCTTTTGAAATCAAGGATAATATTTGGAGCAGGCAGAAATACTTCTTCCCAGGAACTCTGAGTGATGGATGAGGTACCGCGTGTCCAGTTTATGGAACATTTGCCAGACCTTTCATTATGCTCCTCACAGACCTGTGCTGGGAACACGCCAGTACGGATTTCTTTGGCTCCTCAATCTATTCTTAGATTGAAAATCTGCATTTGGCGTTTGTTCTTCTGAATTATAAGAAGCAAAGCATAAACTTCAGTGTAGGTCTATGATGCAGTTTCTTTATGCTTCTGGGGCTGCTGCAGGAAGTTAACCAGTCATCAGTAAATCAGTCATCAGTAAATCAGCCCAATCCAGAGAGGTAATTCCATTGTACCATACCAATGATAACAGTGTGTTAAGGAGTCACAATTTAGCTTGGGTTTAAACAGTGAGCTGTAAAAGCAGTTTCAATGTGAATTGGCCTGATACTTACCACTGATTATATCATCACTACTTTCCTGTGTGATCTCACCTCAATTTTACTGCCTCTGTCTCTTCTGCTTCTCTTTGGTTTCATTTTCTGTTTCCTCCTCAGCTTATTTCCATATTTTCCAATTTGTATTTATAACCCTGGTTATTGTTTGAGACCATTTAATATCAACCATTTCACTGGTAAATTGGATACGAGAACCACAGAGCTACCCTGTGTAACAACATTTATGCAAAGAATTCGGATACTGCAGTAACAATAATAGTGCATTTGAATTGAAGAGGTCACATCACCACCTTGTCAGTGATCAATGGTGTTATTTCTTTTTATATGGTAATCCGGGAGATTCATAGGTTCTTGAGCAGGCACTGTATTCAGCAGTACAAGTGCTCATTTGTATAATCTTTCTTGTATACCACATTGGGAAAATCAACACTGATTTTGTGCCAATGAAGGGTTAAAGGCTTAAGTAAATAATTGATAGTAAAACAATACAGTCAGTGATTGATGTTAACACGAAACAATCCTGAATTTCAAGATTTCATTCAGTATGGAAGTGTTTTTTTTCAGTTATGGTGGAATAAAAAATCTTTTGTAGTCCTTTTTGGTGAAAAAAGCAGTATTCACCTTCCAGAATTTCTGTACAAATGACTTTTGTTGAGCTGCAAGGCTTTTCTGTGGGTTTCGGGCAGGGGGAAGATTGCAGTGACGCACAACCCTCAGGAAATTCTGTACTTTACACAAAAGATGGTCGTACATAGAGGGGAAAATTGAGAAATGCATAATATATCACTAAGCAAAGGTAGAGGCTGCTTCAGTCAATAAATAAACAAATGAGTGTTGGGGTGCCATTAATAACCCATTTACAGACTGCAGCAATTTTAAAACTGGGACATATACTGGGTCATGAAAGCAATGCAGTGCAGGAAGAGGTGTGCATCCTCTATGGGGATGTAACTGGGCATGCAAAGCCAGTTATTTGTAATGTACAAGGCACATTGCATGATAATTGTGTTAATGAAGAATGTCAATCTGAGGCAGATGAAAATCTGCATTGCTTTTCCGATTAAACAAAATGCTCGAAACTGTTTGATTGCTTTTCTTGAATGAATTCTCCCCTTGAGCAGGACAGAAGAAAAATAAATACAAATTGGGATTCCCCATCCAGCGACGGCAGAATCGCGAAATGTGATTGGGCAGAGAATCGTGCATGAGCTGAAAATTATGGGCGGCGCTGGACGCCCAATGGAATGCAATGCTCTGGTGCCTCGACAGCGATATGAATGCATTCTACTCCGAATGTACAGGAACCACTGGTGGCATATCATTAACTGGCCCACCCGGTATTCTCCAGGACTGGCGTGATGCTCCGTCTCCACCAGGAGGAATTACCGATGGCGAGGTTAACATGTGGTTTTAAAAATCGGGAAACAGGCACTGTTTGAGGGAGAGAGAGCAGGTAGGACATGTGCCCAGATGTGCGACCGTGGGTGGCCGGTCATGCCACTGGCATGGCTAGCTGGGGAGATGGTTTCTGCCAGGGCCAGGGTTGGGTAGTATCGGGGGACGACCAGGGGATAGACCTTGGGGTCGGGAGGACCCCACTCCGACACTCGGGTATCCAGGCATTGATGCGGCCGACATGGCAGCCACCTTGCTCCAACTCCACTGACTGCCCACCGTGGCCCGTGGTTGTGCAGAGTGACACCGGCTGTATGGGTGGCTTCCCTCCCTTCCCCTCACAGCAGGGCACACTGAGGAGGTTGTGCAGCCTCTTTCTCCACTGCTGTCCAGTCCTGCCGATGCGGCCCAGGGTGCTCATGACCTCTGCCACCTGAGCCCAGGCCCGATGTACTGCGATGAGTGGCAGCCTCCTTTCCACCCCAGGGAACAGGGTGGCCTGCCTATCTTCCATGGTGTCCAGGGGGGTCTCAAGGTCTGTGTCCGTAAACCGGGGTGACATTCTCTGTGCTGCCATCTTGTTGGCTGGGATGTGTGTGTGTGGGGAGTGGAGCGTTATATGTGGCTGCAACTTGTCTGCTCCTCGAGTGGCAATCCCGACCCCGGCGAATCAGACACCGCTTTTCATTGGAATCGATCGAGCTCCATGTGGCACCGGTTCTAGCCCATTAACGGATCATGAATTGCTCTGGGACCAGTGCCAATGGAGTTATCGTGGAAGTCCATCGATTCAGTTCCGGTGTCAACACTTAGTTTCTGAAACTGAGAATCCCGCCCAAGATCACAATCATTGAGGAAACAAAATGAAAAATAGGGGATGGGATTCTATCAGCCCAGGGCCGGGCCGGAGAATCCCCGCGACTGGTGCGAATCACGCCACGCCGCCCTGGCGCCAGGACGCGATTCTCCGCTGGCGTGGTCGGCGCGGTGCCGGTCGGGGGCCGTTTTATGCGACCCATCGCCGATTCTTGGCCCAGGATGGGCAGAGCGGCCATAGCAAAACACCCGAGTCCCGCCGGCGCCGTTCTAATCTGCTCTCAGCCAGCAGGACCTCGGTGTGGAAGGGTCCGAGGCGGCCTGTGTGAGCGGAGCACGGGATCGACCCCAGTTGTGAGGGAGCCTCCGTTGTGGCCTGCCCGCGATTGGGACCCACCGACCGGCGGGGTGGCCTCTGTGACTGAGGGCCTCCTTTCTTCTGCGCCGGCCCTTGTAGCCCTACGCCATGTTGCGTCGGGGCAGGCGCGGAGAAGGGAGCCACTGCGCATGCCCGTGTTGCCACCGGTGCCACTGCGCATGTACGGATCCCGTTGCGCCCAGTTGACGCCAGGATCAGCAGCTAGAGTGGCGTGGGCCGATCCAGTGCTGTGCTGGCCCCTGTAGGGACCAGAATTGCTGACCTTAGGCCGTCGAGAAACGTGATGGCGTTTCCGACAGCGTCAACACTTAGACTCAGGATCAGAGAATCCCGCCCGCTGTCTCCAGGACCAAATTTGAATAATGAAGTAGAGGAATTGGCGGTCACTTTGACATTGTATGATACTGTATGATAGAACCATAGAATTCCTGCAGTGCAGAAGAAGGTTTTCGGCCCAACATGTCTGCATCGACCCTCTGAGAGAGCACCCTACCGAGGTCCACTTCCCTGCTTTTTATGCCCGTAACCCCATCTAACCCGCATTTCTTTTGAACACTACGGGGTAATTTATCATGGCCAATCCACCTAACCTGCACATCTTTGGACTGTGGGAGGAAACTGGAGTACCCGGAGGAAACCCACACGGACATGAGAAGTCAATGCAAACTCAACACAGACAGTCACCCAAGGTCGAAATTGAACCCAGGTCCCTGGTGCTGTGAGGCAGCAGTGCTAACTCACGGGTGAAAGTGAATTAGCAAGCAGTTTTACATATATCCCAAATTTTCATTTACAAAACTGGAAAATTGCAACATGGGCTCCCGACTCGCATTGCCATTGCCTGTTTAATGCTAAAACACTGTCAACATCACTGAGATTAACAAAAATGTGTTTGTTGGTATATTTGCAAAAGTACTCTGAATCTGCACCATCTCTTGCTGCTGTATTTTTGTTACACCACAATGGTATGAAGGATTGTTAGACAGCCATGTTCTAATCTTACAAGTTGCCATGAACTCTGGACTTACAAGACACCTTTAATTCAAAGTTAAATTGAACAGTTTGGAGAGGGGCATGTGCAAATTAAACTCTCAAAAATGTTCATTGAGGGTTCATTCCTATTTCCCACAGGACATGAACCTGACCTTGCAGTAGCCACTGGAGGAAAGGTCCTCAATGTAGGTAACCTACCTCAAAGAAAGTAGGGAATATTGTACACCATATCACTCTGCACTGCTTCACATGTGTTATGTTACAGGTTCGCTTTACCAGGGACTGCGAGTTGGTTGGATGCCCACTTCTGGTCGAGCTTGAGGGGGTCAGGGCACTGGTAATGTGAGCCTCTGCTGCTGTCATCAGTGCAGGAATAGATCGGGGTGCCATTTTTAAACTGTTCACCGATCTCCCCAATCTCTGGACCCGCTACTGCGGCCTCTGGACCCCCCAACTTACCTGTTAGGGAGTCCTCGACCCCTCCCTCACCCCACCTCATAAGGGTAAGGCACCCCCAGACCCAATCCCTGGCAGTGCCAACCGGACACTCAAGCACCCTGGCAGTGCCCCTACCAACCTGGGCACCATTGCAGTGCCCAAGCAAATGTGCCAGGCTGGCAGTGCCATGGTGCCTGGGTGCCAATGGGAGTGCCAGGATACCACACTTCCCAGAGCCTGACCACCCTGGAGCATGGACCAGTGCTAAATGACGCCATGGTGAAGCCTCCCAGGCACAGATGTTCGATCCTGACCTTTGGGAGAATCTGATACAGACATATTTAAGTGAGCCTAACTGCAAATCTTGATCCTGCCCAGTGAGGGTGATCTCCAGTTCGCAACGTCTCACCAGATCTGACGAGGCACTCCAAGCATCTCAAATCTCTCGAGAGGCCTTCGCAACATTTAGCGGCTTTGTTGCATCCCGAGTCGGGCGCGAAGAGGCCGTTCGATCGGGCCCTTGAGTCTGTCTCATTCCTTTCACAGCCTCAGGATCTCAAAGGACTTTACAGCCACTGATGCACTTCAGAATTTGGAATTGTGATAATGTAATACAGAGAAATTCAGCCATCAATATTTGCACATCAAGCTCCTACAAGCAGTATTGTAATTACATCAATGACCAATTAGACTGATAAGTGTTGTTTGAAAGTAACATTGTCCAGCAGACTGGGATAAACCCTTCTGCTTTCTTCAAGTACTGTCAAAGGGTCTATTCTTTCCACCAAACGGAATAGATCGGACAAAAACAGGAAATACTGGGCAATCTGAGCAGGTCTGACAGCATCTGAGGAGCAAGAAGGGAGGCAATGTTTTGAATATGGATGACTCTTTGTCAAAGCTCGAGGAAACTGGAAATTGGATCAGTTTTATACTGTTATGGGGGCAGATGTGGGGGGCATGGAGCAGTGGGTCTGGAGTGAGGGTCAGTGATAGATGAGATTGGCAAAGGTGTTGCGGACAAAAACACAAAGGAAATGTAAATGGTGGTGACAAAGAAGGGTGCTGGTAGTGGCACATTAAGAGATCAGAACAAAGGTAAGCAGTGTGTCAAAGACCACTCGGAACAGGGGAACAGATGGCTCAAGTGGGGTGGGTGGGGGGAGGGTGGGGCAATGGTGAGGGGAAAACGGATTGATGGAAGAAACGAAAATGAATTGATAGAAATAAAAATGGAGTGAAAGTGGCGGAGAGTTCACAGTCTAAAGTTGTTGAACTCGATGTTAAGTCTGGAAGGCTATAATGTGCATAATCCGAAGATGAGGTGCTGTTCCACTAGTTTGTGTTGGGCTTCACTGCAATGTCATGTGGACATGTGGACGTGAGAGCAGGACGCCGAGTTGAAATGGCAAGCGACAGGAAGGTCTGGGTCCTGCTTGCAGATGGACAGAAGGTGGTCTGCAAAGCGGTCACCCAGTCTGCATTTAGTCTCTCCAATGTAGAGTGGACCACATTGGAAGTAGCGAAAGCAATTGGCCAGATTGAAGGAGGTGCAAGTGAATGCTGTCTCACATTAAAAGAGTGTTTAGGCCCTTGGATAGTGAGCAGGGAAGAGGTAAAGGGGCAGGTGTTACACCTTCTGAGATTGCATGGGAAGGTGCCGTGATAAGAGGATGAGACGTTGGGGGTGATGGAAGAGTGGCCAAGGTTACCCCAAAAGGAATGGTTCTCCCTGTAGAACACTGACTGTGGTGATGCAACCACTGTATATATGTGTGCTTGCAGTAGGAGGATGTATGGCCGTACCTGTATTACAGGTTTCTCGAGTAAGCCCCTGCTGGCTATCTCCGCCCACAGGGAGCTGTATAAATATTCGTAAGCTTCACTGAGATGCCATTCTACAGCTGCCGCCGGAGGAATAGCATCTCACTGTAATAAAGCCTCTCTTGTACATCACTCGAGTCTTTGTGTACAATTGTTAGCGCCACGATTTATTACAGTGAGATTTTCCTTACACCATGGACATCAGGATTAAACCTGACCACCTGCAGCTGGATCCGCAGTTGCCCCATGCCAGGAAAGACTTTGTTCACTGGCTTGCAGTTTTAGAGGCTTACATTTCTTCAGCGGACACTCCACCTTCGGAGGCTCAAAAACGACAGCTTCTTTACTCAAGACTCAGCTCCAGTGTGTTTCCGCTAATTCGAGACGCGCCTACCTACGCCCGTGCCATGGAACTGCTCAAAGAGAACTACGCACAGTCGACGAACACCCTGTTTGCGAGACATCTACTCTCTACTCGCGTCCAACAGCCGGGTGAGTCGATTGAGGACTTTTGGAGGGCCCTTATACCTCTAGTACGAGACTGCGACTCCGGGCCCTCACGGCCACAGAACATTCAGATTTACTCATGCGGGATGCCTTTGTTGCAGGTCATGCATCGGACCCCATCCAGCAACGACTGCTGGAAGGGGCCCCTCTTGATCTCGCGACTACAAAGACTCTGGCGCTATCAATGACGGCCGCCTCCCGTAGTGCATGGTCCTACCCCGCTGGCCACTCGGCCCACCCGTCCTACCCCTTGTTGACCCCGCAACTGCCCCCCCCCGGCCCACCCGTCCTACCCCTTGTGGACCCTGCCACTGGCCCTCCCCAGCAGCCGCCCCCACGCGCTACACCTGCACTGCTCGCCGCACCGCGCACCCTGGGGGTCCCCGCTGCTACTTCTGTGGTCAGCAGAAGCACCCACGCCAGCGCTGCCCAGCCCGCACCACGACCTGCAAAGCTTGTGGCAAGAAAGGCCACTTTGCAGCGGTGTGCCAATCCCGAACGGTTGCCGCTATTGCGCCCGTAACCCCCTCCTCGCCTCAGCCGATCGCGATCGCACAATGGGCCCAGCCGTCTGCTGCCCCCGACCCCATGTGCGATCAGTGGGCGCCACCATCTTTCACCGCCCCGCCATGTGCGTTCAATGGGCGCCGCCATCTTGCCCGCCGCCATCTTGTTCCGCCCCCACAACGTGCGCTCCATGGGCACCGCCATCTTGTCCGCCGCCATCTTCTTCCTCACAGGTCCTCCAGACACCGCCATTTTGTCATCCTCGGGACGGGACCATGGGACCCGGGTCGCTGCCACTACTCGTCGGACACGTCGGCCGATCGCCCGCTACTCGCCTCCGTGACGCTCGACCAGTCCCGTGGTACATGTGCCAGCGCACAAGTGAACCAGCTCCGTGCCTTACACGAGAGCCTTTGCCAACCAGGGGTCACTCGGTTGTACCATCTGGTCAAAGCCCGCAATCTGGCCTACTCCGTCGAGGAAGTACGGACAGTTACCAGAGACTGCCAGGTCTGTGCGGAGTGCAAGCCGCACGTCTACCGGCCAGACCACGCGCGCCTGGTGAAAGCGTCCCGCCCCTTTGAACGTCTCAGCGTGGATTTCAAAGGGCCCCTCCCCTCCACCGACTGCAACACCTACATCCTTAGTGTGGTCGATAAATTCCCTAGGTTCCCCTTTGCCATCCCATGCCCGGATATGACGTCTGCCACCGTCATCAAGGCCCTTGATTCCATATTCGCTCTGTTCAGGATCCCCGACTACATCCACAGTGACAGGGGATCCTCATTCATGAGCGATGAGCTGCGTCAGTTCCTGCTCAGCAGGGGTATCGCCTCCAGCAGGACGACCAGCTACAGCCCCCGGGGAAATGGGCAGGTAGAGAGGGAGAACTGGACGGTTTGGAGGGCTGTCCAGCTGGCCCTAAGGTCCAGAAACCTCCCACCCGCTCGCTGGCAGCAGGTCCTCCCTGACGCGCTCCATTCCATTCGGTCACTACTGTGTACCGCGACTAACCACACACCCCATGAACGTGTTTTTGCCTTCCCTAGGAAGTCTACATCCGGGGTGTCACTCCCGAGTTGGCTCACGACTCCGGGCCCAGTCCTTCTTCGTAGGCATGTCAGGCACCACAAGGCGGAACCCCTGGTGGACAAAGTACGCCTGCTCCACACGAACCCCCTGTATGTCTACGTAGAGTTCCCCGACGGCCGCCAGGTCACAGTCTCGCTCAGGGACCTGGCTCCCTCGGGTGCCGATCCCATGCCCACGCCCCTCTCACCCCCCCCCCCCACGCACCACCCTCCTTTTCCCCGGCGCCCCCGTATTCGTCCACACCAGGTCCATCCCTCGTTCCCCTGCCCACGCTGGAGGACAAGGAAGATTTTGGCTCGCTCCCGGAGTCATCCTGCCACTGGCCAGCACCAACACCGCCAGCACCTGCACCGTTGTCACCAACGCCGCCTGTGCCAACGTCGCCACCACAGCTACATCACTCGCAACGGAACATTCGACCGCCGATCCGACTCAACCTGTGACCGGATTGCCTGATTGACTCTTGGTTTCTTGTGTTTTACCCTTTTGTACATAGATCACTTTGTGTATTATAGTTCCACGTCACCCCCGCCGGACTCATTTTTTTACAGGGGGTGAATGTGGTGATCCAACCACTGTATATATGTGTGCTTGCAGTAGGGGGATGTATGGCCATACCTGTATTACAGGTTTCTCTGGTAAGCCCCTGCCGGCTAGCTCCGCCCACAGGGAGCTGTATAAATATTCGTAAATTTCACTGAGATGCCATTCTACAGCTGCCGCCGGAGGAATAGCATCTCACTGTAATAAAGCCTCTCTTGTACATCACTCGAGTCTTTATGTACAATTGTTAGCGCCACACTGACAGAACAGGGGGAGTGTGGGGGGGCGGCGGTGCGAGTTGGCGCATGCGCCAGAGCACCAGCGTGTCTGGCGCATGCGCAGAACCGCTGCCGTGATTCCTGCGCATGTGCAGGGGGTTTCTTCTCCCCCACGGCACAGGCCTGCCCGCAGATCAGTGGGCTCTGATCGCGGGCCAGGTCACCGTGGGGACCCCCCCGGGCCGGATCCACCCCCGCGCCCCCACCGAGGACTCCGCAGGCCGCCCTCAAAGCCAGGTCCCGCCGGTATGGACCTTGTCTAATCCACGCTGGCAGGAATGGCCGAAATCGGGCGGCTGCTCCGCCCATCGGGGCCCGGAGAATCGCCAGGAGGGCCACTGCCAATGGTCCTCGACTGGCGCGGCGCGATCCCCGCCCCCACCCAAAAACTGGCACCGGAGAATTCGGCAGCCGGCATCGGAGTGGAGAGGCGGGATTCATGCCGGCTCCCCGGCGATTCTCCGACCGGCGGGGGGTCGGAGAATCCCTCATGGTGTTCGGTGAATTGGACATTCTGAATTCTCCCTCTGTGTACCCAAACAGGCACCGAACAGTAACTTAATTGCAGTGTTAATGTAAGCCTACTTGTGACAACAAAGATTATTATTATTATTGTGATACAGTCCCGTAGAAATGGAGATAGAGAGGTCAAGGAAGGGATGGGAAGTGTTGGAGGTGGACCATGTGAATGTGATAGAGGGGTGGAAATTGGAAGCGAAATTGACAATTTTTTCCAGGTCGACCGGCTCCAACCCGCGCATGCGCGGGTGACGTCATCACGCCATTGACGGAACCCGAGCATGCGCGGTTCCGCCTTTCTCCACCGCCGCCCGACAAGATGTGGCGGCTTGATCTTGTCGGGCGGCGGAGGGGAAATAGTGCGTCCCTTTCGGTGGGCACCGATCGCGGGCCTGTCCCCTCCCGAGCACAATGGTGGTGCTCCCGCCCCAAACGGGCCTTGGGATGCCCCAAACGGGCATCCAGCGCCTGTTTTTACGACGGTGGCGAGCAGGTGTGTTTGCTGCCGTGAAAAAACGGGCGTAAAGGCCCGGCCGCTCGGCCCATCGGCCGCGGAGAATCGCCGCTCGCCGTTTTTTACGGCGAGTGGCGATTCGTGACGTGGGTCGGGCGAGGGGGGGTAGAATAGCGGGAGGGCGTGAAAAATGTCAGGAGGCCCTCCCTCTATTGTCCCAACCAGCATGGGCAGCGGAGAATCGCGCCCAGTGATTTGAAACAAACCTGTTGGACTTTAACCTGGCGTTGTAAGACTTCTTACTGTGCCCATCCCAGTCCAACGCCAGCATCTCCACATCATGAAGCAAATTAACAGAGGAGGAGGCCATTCTTCCTACTGTGAACTATCTGATTCGTCCCAATCCCCTGCTTGTTACCCGTAACACTGCAGACATTTCCTTTCCAAGCATGTATCCAATTCTGTATTGAAAACTATTATTGAAACTTTTAGGCAGAGTACCCCAAATCATTACAACTCATTGTGCAAAAGCAAATTCTCTTCATCTCCCGCTTGGTTAGCAGGGAGGGGGGGGTCCTGTGAAGAATTAGGTCTAGTGCAGTTGGTATATAGCATCCACATCAGATTGGATCAAAACTCCAATGATTCAAAGAACATTATCAGCAAATTCAGCGATGTGTTCACAGATTTTGGTACACGACCATTCACCAACAAGATGCAACTCAAAGAGGATGCAAAACCTGTGATACAGGCCCCCAGAAGACTACCTGCACCTCTTCGGGATTGCCTCAAAAAAAAACTGCACAGAATAACAAAGTTAAAAGTAATCAGAAAACTAGAAGAACCTCCCGACTGGGTAAACTCTATGAATTGTGTAAAGAAAAAGAATGGCGATATTTGCATATTCATGGATCCTAAACATCTTAACAAGAATATCAATAAAGAACATTACCAAATACCAAAGCATAAAGAAATCACATCTGAGATGACTGGTGCACAATTCTTTGTGAAACTTGACGCATCCAAGGGTTTCTGGCAACTAAGGCTAGAGGGACAAAGTACAAAATACTGCACTTTTAATATGCCATTTGGACAGTATTGCTTTCTGAGAATGCCGTTTGGCATCATTTCATCATCTGAAATCTTTCACCATGGAGCACATAATCAAAGACATCAAAGGTGTTTGTGTGTACGTGGATTATATCATCGTTTGGGCTCAACCGTAGAAGAGCACAATACGAAGTCAACGTATGGAGTTCTACAATATAAGATCTGACCTCAGTATCATTAATGGAATGGTGCTTTGTTTGAACACTATTGTCATACTGCAATCTCTTTGCATGGATGTACTGAAGAAGATACACGAAGGACACTTTGGAATTGAAAAATGTAAACGGAGAGCTCATGACTCTGTTTATTAGCCAGGTATAAATCAGGATATTGAAAGGATGGTCAGTTGTTGTGACACAAGGCAGATGCATCGTTGCAAGCAAACAAGAGAACTATGCAAATATCTGATTTACCTATTGCACCATGGCAGAAAGTAGCTATTGGTCTCTTTCACTTACGAGGGAAATATTATTTAATGATCACAGACTATTTTTCAAACTATCCAAAATGGCTCTACTGTCAAACATAACGGCAAGCAGTGTAATATTACCTACCAAGTCAATTTTTGAGAGACACGGAATTCCTCAAACCCTGAAACCCTGGGATGCGTCAAGTTTCACAAAGAATTGTGCACCAGTCATCTCAGATGTGATTTCTTTATGCTTTGGTATTTGGTAATGTTCTTTATTGATATTCTTGTTAAGATGTTTAGGATCCATGAATATGCAAATATCGCCATTCTTTTTCTTTACACAATTCATAGAGTTTACCCAGTCGGGAGGTTCTTCTAGTTTTCTGATTACTTTTAACTTTGTTATTCTGTGCAGTTCTTTTTTGAGTCGTCGGTGATAGCGGTCCTTGTTTTAGCTGTAAAGAGTGGCAACAATTTGCAGTCACGTATGATTTCAATCACGGGCATGTCAGGTCTGTTGTACCCTCAAGCCAATGGAAAATCTGTAAAAGGTGTACATATTGTTAAGCAATTGTTGAAGGCGGCAATGGGAAACCAATCTGATCCATATCTTACACTATTGAATCACAGAGCGGCACCATTGTCACATGCTGGATCGCCAGCAGAGTTACTCATGAATAGAAGGTTGCGTACCACACTTCCATACTTGGGAAGGAAGGAGGGGAATGCAGTGATACTGTAGGAAATGCAAAACCTTGAAGAGAAACAATTGCAGTTATATGATAGAATGTCCAAAACTCTACCACTTCTGAGTAGCGATGACATTGTGAGAGTAGATTCAGGCAATTTGCCGAAAATCCATGGTACTTGAAGAAGTAGCACCTCGTTCCGACAATGTACAGACAGAGGATGGGTTGGTTTTAGGAAGAAACCGTTGTGCACTCTTGAAAACCAGAGAAAACTTTCATAACAATGTGATGGATGACGAATCTACATCAGAATCAACATCAACTGCAGTGTCAGATAGTTCAGCAGTCCCCGAGTATGAGAATGTCGTGGAGAACATTGAATCTACAAGTTCTGAGCAGCAAGGTCAAACTTTGAGAAGATCAACCAGAGTGAGAAGAAAACCTGATCGACCCAATTTGTAGATTTGGATTATCTGTACATACTATGTGATGCACGATCAATCACTACTGAAGCGAAATTGTAGTCCAATTGAAGGCTTGAATGAACAAGTAGTTACCCCGGCAGCTCGGGTACAGAATGATTGCTGTGGGTGAAACACAGACTCTTATGCTCCGCCTGCTGGGCGGAACCAGCAAGCAGGTTCTACCACTCATATTGCAGTAGAAGGTACATCCCACCTAGGTACCGCGATACCCCTAATATAGCCTACCACATTATGCTTGCTGTTCTTGTGCATATATGTATCTATATATATACCAGTTTTTAAAAAACATTATACTGTTGGACTCATAGGTTCATGATATCACATGTAAATATAGTGATGATCATGTATTAATTTATTCTTTCAAAGGAAAGGGGATGAAGTGATATCATGGTTGTGTTGTAATTCACTGGCTGACCACTAGGATTCTCACTAGTATACAAGTGAATGTAAAGTCAGCTGACTAGACTGGCTGATGGAAGTAAAAGAGAAAGCTTGTATGTGCATGATTTTGCTGTTGTTCATTTGTTGTCTTGTATATAGTTTACCCCTAGTTAATGTTAGTAAATCATTTATAACTTTAACTACAAGTGTTCTTGTAATAAATAAGGCCAACCAACAAGAACATTACAATACGTATGGTTGTATGTAGCGCTTTCTGCTCTAAAAATGGCCTCTTGGTCAAGAAATCAGAGGATGAGCAATGCCTGTGGAACAAAGTGAGGAGTTAATTCATTCAGAACAGGAGTGGAAAAGGAAGAAACATAATCGTGATAAAGGTTCCTATTGATGATTTTAATTTTAACAAAAGCAAATGAAGTATGAACAGATTATTGACTTAACTGTGTTACTTTTTGACCACAAACAAAATGATGTTCGGGGAGGGAGACACTAAACAACAGTAAAAATAAACCACTTCCAAGTCACCTTAATCTGACTCTGCCAAACATTTTTGTATCTATTTATGATCGGAACATCTTGGGCAGTTGCTAAAACCACGTGCTGAAGTTAAACTATTTTTGCTAGTTTTCATAAATTGCTCCGCCCCAAAAGAGGCAACATTTCTCATGAAAATGCAAAGGTTTATATCTAATTAGAATGATTGCAGATCAGAGAACAGATGTCTCAGAGTAATGATGTTAATATACAACAGGAAAGGTCCTACTTCCAAACAGGGTTGATTAATACTGGGATATGTCCTATGAGATAACCCATCTCTTTTCACGTCCCTGTGCTAATTCTGTAACTGGCATGATTATTTATCTTGGTTCCGCTGATAGTTTTAGTTGGCTCAGGCAGTGAGTTGATCAACTACAATCTCCTAGTTTACTTGAACGCAATTCAGGCTGACAAGGTGGGTTGAAGGCAAGGATTGAACTCTATGCTTCAGGTCTTCTGTTCCTGACTATCCTGATAGGGAGACCACTGCTGAGGCAGTGCGACTACAGATACCTGAGGACAGGCTCCCACCTTCTTGTGATATCCCTCATAGTAAAAGGGAGCCCGACACTTAGTTTTAACACCCAATGTTTATCAGCTGGGCCGGGTGTGTGGGAAGCCCCAATAATGTTGAATATGAGGTCTGGCAGCTTTGTTCCCATTTGATTGACAGACTGTCTGGCTGCCTACATCAGTGCTTCAAGCAACTTGTCTCCATGACCCTGCTCAGTGGTGGAGATTCTTGTGGCAGTACAGATGAGTTGTAGTGCTGCTCCCCCCCCCCCCCCCCCCCCCCCCCCCACCCCCCCCCCCCCCCCACCCTACAAAACCCGCTAGGAGCATCCACAAAGTAGTGATTCCACAGATATAGCAAAGATCAGTGACATTAGCATCACCCCCAGTGCCTGGCACCAATGTAGGGAGAGATTCAATCCCATCACTCGAGCAGCAAGGATGAGAAGAGCCCCTCAGGAACAAAAATTAAGTTAGGATCTATTAAGCCGGATTCCACCCTTGGATCTGACTTGCCCAGTGGTAACACCATCTAGGATTGTAACAGCAAATATTCAGCAAGTTTCACAGCTTTAAACTGCATTCTCAAGACTTTTAACTGGCAAGGTGCAGCAACACCTCAATTTCTGTTCCTTTCTCTCTCTTCCAGGAACCTTCTTGGTAACAAGAGCAAAAGTCGCCTTGAAAGAGAACAATAGAACATAGAACATAGAACAGTACAGCACAGAACAGGCCCTTCGGCCCTCAATGTTGTGCCGAGCCATGATCACCCTACTCAAACCCACATATCCACCCTATACCCGTAACCCAACAACCCCCCCTTAACCTTACTTTTATTAGGACACTACGGGCAATTTAGCATGGCCAATCCACCTAACCCGCACATCTTTGGACTGTGGGAGGAAACCGGAGCACCCGGAGGAAACCCACGCACACAGGGGGAGGACGTGCAGACTCCACACAGACAGTGACCCAGCCGGGAATCGAACCTGGGACCCTGGAGCTGTGAAGCATTTATGCTAACCACCATGCTACCCTGCTGCCCCTATTGAATGTTGGCTTTACCCTCCATGACATTAATTCTGACATTGACTCTCTGCATGATTGAGCTGGTGAGGCAGACCTCTCTGTCGATGGTGAGGCACCATGCACCAATGATCAACAGTAGGTACTGGTAGCAGCGATAGAGACCACTGGAGAGGCAGTTTCTCATCCATTTCTACAGCAGGACAGAGACTGGGGCCAGAAACAGAAAGGAAACCACTCATTCCTCATGAAAAGTTAATTGCAAGGCCTGCCGAAGAGTTTCAGCTCTTCCACGGAATATATGTGAATTTATGGAGGAGTGTGCCTTCAACAGGTGTGGTTTTATCACACATGGCAACAGCAGTCTGCAGGCCTCTCTGGAGTCCGTGGTCACCTTGTGGGATGCTGCAAGTCAAAGCCACTTTTTGTACACAATATGCAGCTTGCCATCTTCACAGTGAGGGCACCCTCTATTATGTTGTGTGACTCTGTGCCAAAGGGATCGATTCAGAACAACTCCAGCAGCTCAAGACACATTATGGCCACCCGCAGTGGCAGATTTGCATTCCAAAACAATTTGTAACTTCTTTGACAGGCAGATTCCTCACTTTTCTATTATTATCAAGCTAGGGTTGACTTGATGAGGAGTGGAGGCGAGCACACACAGAGCACCAAGCATGCTAGACAATGCCAACCTGCTGAAACCACAACACAGGACAACAAACATGCTAAACAGCAGAAGTAGCATGTTATATACAGAGCTAAGCAATCACACTGCCAACAGACCAGATCAAAACTCTGCAGTCCTGCTACACCCAACCATGAATGGTGCTAGTAAATAAAACATGATGTGGAGATGCCGGCGTTGGACTGGGGTGAGCACAGTAAGAAGTCTTACAACACCAGGTTAAAGTCCAACATGTTTCAAACACCAGCTTTTGGAGCACTGCTCCTTCCTCAGGTGAATTCACCTGAGGAAGGAGCAGTGCTCCGAAAGCTAGTGTTTGAAACAAACATGTTGGACTTTAACCTGGTGTTGTAAGACTTCTTACGGTAAATAGAACAACTAACAGGAGGGGGAGGCCGCACAATAACCCCACCCTCAATGACGGCAAAGCCCAGCATGTCAGTGCAAAAAATAAGGCTGCAGCATTTGCAATAATCTTCAACAAGAAGTGCTTAGTGAATGATCCACCTTAGCATCCTCTGGGGATCTCCTGATAACATTCCGAGTATAATGCTGAAGATTTGTGCTTCAGAACTAGCCATGCCTGTGGCTTTGTTGTTCCATTACAGCCACTGCACTGGAATCTAACCAACATAAAAGAAAATTGCCCATGAAATAGTTCTGCCCACAAATAGAAAGTTGTCCTGTCCTCAGAAAGGATAAATTCAAGTCGATTATTGCCCCATCAGCTTGCTCTTAATTATCAGGAACATGATGGAAGATGCCTTCAACAGTCCTATCAAGTGGCACTTGCACAGCAATACCCTACTCGCCAATGCTCATTTTAGCTTTCACCAGGACTCTTGTCTCCTAACCCCATTGTAGCCTTGGTCCAAATCTGAAAAGAAAGAGCTGAATTATTTTGGTAAGGTGAGAGTGGCTGCCCTCGACATCAATGCAACATCTGGTTAAATTTGACATCAAGGAGCCTGAGCAAAATTGAAGTCAATGGGGATCAGGGGGCAAACTCTCCACTGTTGGAGTCATACCTTGCACAGAGGAAGATGGTGGTGGTTGTTGGGCAAGCATCTCAGTCCCAGAACATCATTGCAGCAGTTCCTCAGGGTACTGTCTGAGGCCTAATCATCTTTAGCTGTTTCATCAATGACCTTAGCTCCATCATAAATTCAGAAGTTGGGAGATTTGCTGATGATTACACAACATTCAGTTCCATTCATAATACCAAACTGGCCTACGTCCAGATGAAATGGATAAGTGTCAAGCAATATTTGCACCACGCAAATGCCAGAAAATGATCATCTCCAACAAGAGAGTCTCTAAACATCTTTCTTTGACTTTCAATGGTATTACTATATTTGAATCTCCCACTATCAACACTTCCTGTCTTCTCCCCATACTCCTTGAATGCCTTGCTATCAAAAATCTATCTCACTCAGTACTGAATAAATTCAATGAATCAGCTTCCACTAACTCCCTTCTGGGCAAGAGAATCCCTCAGACTGAGAGAAAAAAATCTTCCTCATCTCTGTCATAAAAGGGAGACATTTTATTCTTAAACAAAGTCCCCCAGTTGCAATCTCTCCCTCAAGATGGAACATCCTCTGGATATCCAGCCTGTCAAGTCCTCTCAAGATCTTGGAGGATCCTCCGTGGTCGTTGGTCCCAGGCAGGAATCGTGATGGCCCATGGAATCGAGTGTGAGGGCAAAAAGCTAACCCTCCTTTGAAATAGCTTGGACCTGTCAATCAAGAGGCTTGCAAAAGGCAATGACCGTGAAATTGTATGCAAATAATGCAGTTCAAAGCTTTTAGACTTCTAAGCATTTTCAGAGGCTTAATAAAGTTAAACAAGAATGAAATTGACTGTGAAAAATGCACTTCAAAGTTATCCAACACATTAAAGGAAATGCTTTCATCATCATCTGACAGATCAATGATACTGACACTCTGGGGGAGAGTTCAAAGGTTTTAAGTCTACAGAAGGAACACTTCCACCTTCTTCTGCCAGATCTTTGAACTTTACATTCTGGGAGCGACATCAAAGGGTTTCTACACATCAGAGGGAAGACTTTAAATGGAAGCTTGACATGCTGGAAGACAGTTGAATGATTTTCAAGACATAGATTGAAGACTTGCCAAATGATCCCCATCACAGAAAAGACCCCAGAGCAAGCCCCCCATCCCCACCTACCCTGAAAGATCCTCCTTGGCAAGTGTAGAGAGGGTTCTCCCCTCAGAGTCCAAGGTGCCAAGTTGGCACTGGCAAGGGCCTGAATATTACGACTGGGGGGAGGGGGGTTGAAGGGGGTTGGCATTTGGTGAGCCGATAATGGGGTGTCATTCACTTGTGGAGAGCCTAGCCAGCAGCAAGGAGAGGCCTTGCCAGAAATTTTGCAAGCTATTAGTGGGGAGCATTGAAAATGTAGCTCCCATACATTCCGTCCCTTCATCCAAGTCATTTATATTGATAAAAAAATGTTGAGGACCAAGCACTGATCCCTGTGGTACTCCACTAGTTTCAGTTTGCTGAAATACCCATTTATGCCTACTCTCTGCTTCTTGTTAACTAACCAATCCTTTATCCATGCTAATATCTTACACCCCACACTCCCGATCTGCCACCAACATCTGAGAATGGGCAGGACTGTGGAGTTAAGGCCAGGATGAGATCAGCCATGACCTCAGAGCAGACTCAATGGGCCAAATGGCCTAATTCTGCTCCTATATCTCATAAACGTAAGACCATCCTCTACCTGACTAAACTTGTTCTCTACTGAACATTTGCTCGTTTAACTTGTCTCACTTTTCCCAAATAAAATATATGGCCATGGGTGCATGCATGGGCCCCAATTACACCTGTCCTTTTGTGATCTATGTTGAACATTCCTTGTTCCAGTCCTATTCAGCCCCCTCCCACATTTCTGTTTTGGTACACTGATGACTATATCCGTCCCGTTTCATGTTCTCGCCTGGATCTGGAAATATTTATCGATCTTACTTCCAATTTCCATCCCTCTCTCATTTTCACATGGTCCATCTCTGACACTTGCCTTCTCATCACTTCCCATTTTAATTCAGCATCTTGTTCCTAGCCCACATTTGTGAATGGCTTTCTGCATTGTTCCAGTGGATGCTCAAAACAAGCTGGAGGAACAGCACTTCATTTCCCGATTAGGCATTTTACAGCCTTCTGGACTTAACATTGAGTTCAACAACTTCAGGCCGTGAACTCTCTCCTCCATTTCGATCTTTAAAAATAAAAGCTTCCCCACCCCCCTTTCCTCACATGCCATCTGTAACTTGATTTGCCTTCACAGAGTGCTGACCCTTGTTCAACTATTACTATTCTACTATCACTATTATACATCTTGCTCTTTTAAGCTAAGTTTATCTTTCAGTACTGAACTAATGCCACCCTTAATTAACAGAGCCAACCCGCTACCTTTCTCTAGCTTCCTGTCATTCCAATATGTAAAATAAGCGTCGACATTTAGGTCCCAGCTTTCAATCACGTTTTTGTAATGCCTATGACATCATCCATATGTATCTTTATCTGTGCTAACAATTCATCCTTTTGGTTACGAATACTGCATGTGCCTGGGGGGGGGGGGGGGGATCTTACCAGAATTTGGCTAAGTGTCAGGCTCATACAAAAAGTTGAGGGAGGAACTGTGTAGTTCCACAGACCAGTTTTCTCAACGAATCTTGACCCTTTGCAAAAAACAATTGAGTGGGCGTGGTTTACACCATTACTCTGGTGGGGCAGGGCCTTGTAGAGCCAGGAACTAGCTCCAAACAGATCAGGGCACCATCTGTAAAGGGTAGTGCCTGGTGGTGCCAACCTGTGCCAGGAGCACTGCCAAGGCACTGACAAGGCATGTCCCTCTGCTCCCGCCCCCCCCCCCTAGGGGTTATACTTATCTCTGCCCCCCTCGATTGCCTCATGTCGGCGAGGTATGAATATTTAGTGAGGGGATCATTTGGCGCGGGAGGGGGGGTGCTAAATAAATTTAACTGGTTCACCTTTATTAAAATGAGGTTCATGCCCTTGTGAGCAGGAATCCTTTTACCTTGCCAGCGAGGGGCTGGGAAAATCAAAAAATGCAATATCCCCAGCAGGAATCGTGTTTCCCCATTCTTGCGAAATTTTCTGCCCTCAATGCCCAACATCTCCTCTCACATGATTCATGAATTGAATCTTGAATCCCATTTCTCCCATACAAATATCTAAGCTTATTAACCTTACCCCAATTGGCCCATGGCTCAGGCCGAAATCCAGTGATTATTTCTCTGGGCAGGACAGTTGCAATTTATAGTTGAAATAGTAATGGGTCCTAATTGCATCATGTTTGATATATTCATGTGGTGGCCATCTTTGAAAAGTGCTTCGTCAAAATGGTCACAAAGGTGCCAAGAACATAAATATATTAACCCTATTTAATTTCAATCCCTGCCCCATTACTGTAGGGCCTGCAGAATTAAAGTCTAAGCTTAGGAATGACTAACATCCACTGAACAAGGCACCAGGACTCATTAAGTCATACCATGGCAAAGAGCCAAGACCTTCAAGACAGAAGGAACAGAGACAAGAAAAAGTGGTGAAAATGAGACAGGTCAGCAGCCCCTTAGCAGTGCAAGAACTGAATAAAGTCATCTGTCCAAATGTGACCCCCAACTCTTGTAAAGTGACGCATGCCTTCAATAAAATTATGCATCATGTACCTTGGATAATACCATTTCACAAACATGTAAATTGGTTGCCGTCCCAATAAATTTTCATGCACAGATTTTGCAAATACATTCATTGGTTTTAATGCAATTAAATAATGTAACTGCAAGATTTACAACATGCAATTTCAGTGCTCATCAATGTGTAAAGGAATCATAGCTGCACAGCTATAATTATATGTAATGAGAAAAAATTATGAAATTCATATTATAGATCTAAAGATTACATTTATTAGGAAAGGCACTCTTCATTTCTATTTTAACAATTTTATGGTTGGCTGTGTTGCACTCAATGTGACAGAAAAAGCAAAAGAAACAGCAGATTTTAGACACTGGTGGCAAACATCCACTAATCCAAATAAACATGGGATAGAACATGGTGGAAAATCAGCTAAAAGAAGAGATTTCCAGCCTTAGCTCAACTTTCCACATGGGGAGAGTTAGGCAGGGCATTTACCAATAGCCAGAATGTTCTTACTCCACCTTGTTTTATAATATGGTGATCAGACAAGTCTGGAGTGGTCAATCAAACTGTTTTCCTCACTTATTTATTTTCATGTTTGTCCTCATCTTCATATCAACCATCTGCAAAGGCTGATATATCCTACCTTCTCTCCTGTTGTTCGCAATCTTTTTTTTTAATAAACAATTTTATTGAGGTGGTTTTTGGCTTTATAAACAGTTACAGACATCATCAGAAAGAAAGCAAAAAAGGCAAAAATGTGCAAACATCCACGTACTTTCAATACTTCCATCGTAACATATTGCACAAGCCCGCTCCCCTCCCACCGGTACTACCCACCATATTTTCCCTCCTACTCTACTCTACCCCCCTCCTCCCCCCCACCCCCTGCTGACGCTCACTCTCCCGCAAAGAAGTCAATAAATGGTTGCCACCTCCGGGTGAACCCCTGCACAGATCCCCTCAAGGCGAACTTAATTTTTTCCATCCCCAGGAAACTCGACATGTCCGCAAGCCACCACTCAGTCTTCGGGGGCTTTGAGTCCCTCCACACCAATAATATTAGTTGCCGGGCTATCAGGGAAGCAAAGGCCAAAACATCGGCCTCTTTCTCCCCCTGGACGCCCGGGTCTTCCGAAACCCCAAAAATTGCCACCCCTGGACTCATCACCACCCTTGTTTTTAGCACCTGGGACATGACCCCCGCAAATCCCTCCCAGTACCCCCTCAGCTTAGGGCATGCCCAAAACATGTGAATATGGTTCGCTGGTCCTCCCGCGCACCTAGCGCATTTGTCCTCTATCCCGAAAAATTTGCTCATCTGAGCCACCGTCATATGGGCCCGGTGAACGACCTTAAATTGGATCAGCCCGAGCCTAGCACATGTCGCGGTCGAATTTACCCTACTCAGGGCCTCTGCCCACAGCCCATCCTCCATTTCCCCGCCTAGCTCCTCCTCCCATTTAAGTTTCAGTTCCTCTGTCTGGGACCCTTCCTCCCTCATGAGCACCTTATATATACCCGAGACTCTGCCCTCCCCTTCTTCCCTCCTAGAGACTATTCTGTCGAGGATCCCCATTGGCGGGAGGCGTGGGAAAGATGGGACCTGTCTACGAACAAAGTCCCGCAACTGTAGGTATCTAAAATCATTTCCCCTTACCAACCCAAATTTCTCCTCCAAGCTCCTCAAACTTGCGAAGCTCCCTTCCAGGAACATATCACCCACCCTTCCCGCCCCTGCTCGCAGCCATACTCGGAACCCCCCATCCATACTGCCGGGGGAAAACCGATGGTTGTCGCAGATTGGCGCCCAGACAGACGCCCCCATCTCCCCCACATGCCTCCTCCACTGGCCCCATATCCGCAGGGTCGCCACCACTACCGGGCTGGTGGTGTACTTGGCCGGCGGCAGCGGTAGAGGAGCCGTGACCAGGGCTTCCAAGCTGGAGCCCCTGCACGAAGCCGCCTCCACCCGCTCCCAAATAGACTCCGTACCCACCATCCACTTCCTTATCATAGCGATGTTGGCCGCCCAGTAATAATTGATCAGACTCGGCAAAGCCAGCCCTCCCTCGCTGCGGTTCCTCTCCAACATCGCCTTCTTCACTCGCGGGGATATTCCCGCCCAGACAAAGCTCATGATCAGCCCGTTAACTCTTTTGAAGAAGGACTGTGCGATAAAGATCGGGAGGCACTGAAAATAAACAAAAATCGAGGGAGGATTGTCATCTTTACTGTCTTCACCCTCCCTGCCAGCGACAGCGGGAGTGCATCCCATCTCCGAAACTCTCCCTTCATTTGCTCCACCACCCTGGCCAAATTTAACTTATGCAGCCTGCCCCAGTCACGTGCCATCTGGATTCCCAAATACCGGAAATTTTCCTCAACCAGCCTAAACGGTAGCCCTCTCAATCTGTTCTCCTGGCCCCTTGCCTGGACCACAAACATTTCACTCTTGACCGTATTTAATTTGTATCCTGAGAACTGGCCGAACTTCCTCAGCATTCCCAGTATAGTTCCCATCCCGGCCACTGGGTCCGACACGTACAGGAGCAGGTCGTCTGTATAAAGAGAAACCCTGTGTTCAACCCCGCCCCTCACCATCCCCTTCCAACCCTCTGCGGCTCTCAGCGCAATCGCCAGCTGCTCTATGGCCAGCGCAAACAGCAGCGGGGAGAGCGGGCAGCCCTGTCTGGTCCCTCGGTACAACCTAAAATACTCCGACACTTCTCTGTTGGTCCTGACGCTGGCCCTCGGGGCCTGATATAATAATTTGATCCAATCCACCAATCCCTCCCCGAACCCAAACCATCCGAGCACCTCCCATAGATATTCCCACTCCACCCGGTCAAAGGCCTTCTCGGCGTCCATTGCCACCACTACCTCCACCTCCCTACCCGCCGGGGGCATCATTATCACATTGAGTAATCTCCTCAGATTGGCCCCAGCTGCCTACCTTTCACGAACCCCGTTTGATCCTCCCCAATCACCTCCAGTACACAGTCCTCCATTCTACCCGCCAGTACCTTTGCCAGGAGCTTGGTGTCTACATTAATCAGGGAGATTGGCCTGTAGGACCCTCAAGCCTCCAGGTCTTTACCCCGCTTCAATATCAGAGATATGGTGGCTTGTGACATTGTCGGCGGCAGGGTCCCTCTGTCCCTTGCCTCATTGAAAACCCTCGCCAAGACCGGGCCCACCAGCTCAGAGAACTTCCTATAAAACTCTACTGGGTATCCATCCGGCCCCGGGGACTTCCCCGATTGCATAGCCTTAAGGCCCCCCAATACCTCCTCTACTCTAATCGGGGCCCCCAGCTCTTCCACTCGCCCCCCACCAACTGATGGGAATGTTAACCCGTCCAGAAACCTTTTCATCCCCTCCGGTTCTTCCGGCGGCTCCGAAGTATACAGCTTACGATAGAAGTCCCGGAATACCCTATTCAATTCTGCCGGGTCCTCCACTTTGCGCCCCCCCCTCGTCCCTCACTCTACCTATTTCCCTGGCCACCTCCCTCTTCCTGAGTTGCTGCGCTAACAGTCTGCTAGCCTTTTCCCCATGCTCGTACACCACTCCCCTCGCCTTCCTAAGCTGTTCCACGGCCTCGCTCGTGGATAGTGCCCCCAGTTCCACCTGTAGCCTCTGCCTCTCCCTGAGTAAAACCTCCCCCGGGGACTCCGCATGCTCTTCATCTATCCGACCCATTTCCCTGACCAATCTATCCATCTCTGCCCTGTCCACCTTGGATCTGTGGGCCCCAATTGAGATCAGCTCCCCCCGCACTACTGCCTTTAGCGCCTCCCACACGGTCGCCGCTGAGACCTCCCCAGTGTCATTCACCTGCAGGTAATTTTTTATACATTTCCGAAGCCTCTCGCAGATCCCCTCCTCCGACAGCAGTCCCACATCTAGCCTCCATTGTGGGCGTTGATAGCTCGCTCCCCCGAACTGCAGGTCCACCCAATGCGGGGCATGGTCTGAAATGGTAATTGCTGAGTATTCCGTGTTCTTTACCTCCCCCATACAGTCCCTGCTTAGTACAAAGAAATCTATCCTGGAATATACTTTATGGACGTGCGAGTAAAACGAGTAGCCCCTTCCTGTTGCTGTCTATCTCTCCAGGGGTCCACTGCCCCCATTTCCTCCATAAACCCTTTCAGCTCCCTTGCCATTGCTGAGAGTTTACCCGTTCTGGGACACGACCGATCCAAAGTCGGGTCAAGGACCATGTTAAAGTCCCCTCCCATTATTAGCCTGCGAGAATCCAGGTCCGGGATCTTCCCCAGCACTCTTTTAATGAAGTCCACGTCATCCCACTTCGGGGCATATATATTCACCAGCACCACTCTTCTCCCCTCCAGTCTGCCCCATACCATCAGGTATCTGCCCCCCCTGTCTGCGGATATGCCCTCTGCCTCAAATTGCACGCGCTTGGTGATCATGATTGCCACCCCTCTGGACTTCGAGTCCAAGTCCGAGTGGAAGACCTGGCTAATCCAGCCCTTCCTTAGCCTGGTCTGGTCCGACACTTTCAGATTTGTCTCCTGCAACATAATTACATCCGCCCTCAGGGCCCGCAAGTGCGCGAACACCCGCGCCCTCTTAACCGGCCCATTCAGTCCCTTGACGTTCCAGGTGATCAGCCTGGTCGGGGGGCACATCCCACCCCCCCCCACCCCGCCGGTCAGCCATAGCCTTTCTCGGGCCGGCCCGTGCGTCGCGGCAATCTGCTAGCCCGGTGACTCTACACTCCGGCGCCTTCCTGTCTCATTCCCATTGTTTCCCCGTCCTCCTCCCCACTCACTCTCCGGCGCCCCATCCCCCTCTCCCACCCACTGGGACAAGCCGGCTCCAGAATCTTCCGCGAGCTGCACAAAAAGCACAAACCAGCCCAAACAGGGAAAAAAAACACAGAAAACAGAGAAAAAGCACACAAATATATACCCAACCCCCCCCCCCCCCCCTCCATAAGAAACAAGAGAGACCACACAAAAAAAACAAAAACAAAAAAAGGGGGGGGGGGGGAAAGCGGGGGGGGTTAACCCCCCAAACCAATGTCCATGAACAAAGGAAAGAGTCTCAAATGTTCCGCTTGGCCCCTTTGGCCCAGCAAACCGTTGAGCAGCAGTCCAGGCACATTCGGCGTTCCTTCCCACAGAAATCCTCGGACCCTAATTCGCGTCCTTGGGGCCTCCTTTCGGGACCAGCCCCAGGTCCCTCACAAAATCCATCACTTCTTCGGGCTCGGAGAAGTAGTGGTGTTGACCCTGGTGCGTGACCCATAGCCGAGCTGGGAACAGCACCTCCTTGACATTCTTAAAGGCTGCTCGCCGCCGAGCCACCTCCTGGCTTAGGTCCTGATAAATGCGGAGAACACTGTTGTTCCACTTGCTGCTCCTGGCGCTCTTTGCCCACTGCAGCACCCGCTCCTTGTCCACGAACCTGTGGAACCTAATCACCATCGGGCGGGGGGGGTCCGCCCGGCCGCCCCTGCCTTGCCTGCACTCTGTGTGCCCCCTCCAGCTCCGGCGGTCGCGGAAAGGCTTCGGCCCCCATCAGCTGCTTCAGCAGATCTGCTACAAACGCTGCAGCATCAGCCCCCTCCGGGAGGCCGACCATCCTCAGATTGTTCCTGCGGACTCTATTCTCCAGCTCCTCCACTCTGTCCAGCAGTCTTCTCTGCCGCTCTTTCAGGCCGTCAACTTCTAGCGCTGCAACCGTTTGCGCATCCGCCTGCTCCTCCACCGCCTCTCCCAGCTCCTTAACTTTAACATCCTGGGCAGCCAGCCTCTGGTTCAGCTGATCCACTGCTTTCTGGATTAGGTCCAAGCTGTCCCGCTTCAGCGCTTCAAAACTGGATTTCATTACCTGGAGCATGTTATCCAGCGCCAGCTGGATTGCTGAGTCCGAGGTCCGTGTGTCCGCCATCTTAGGTCCCAGGTAATTTTCTTCACGTCCTTGTCTCTGTCCCTTTTTCTCCTTCTTCTTCTGGCTTCTGGAATTCCGCTGTTCCATGTGCCGCAGCCAGCTCCTCAGCACCTTCGCTGCCACCTTCCTTCGCCCAGCTCCTTAAATTTTACCTTCTGGGCATCTGAAGTGGGTCCAAGCTGTCCCTCTTCAGCAACTCCAAACTTTTTTTCCTTGTCCTGGAGGAAGGAAGGTCCATGGGTCCGCCATCTTACCCTTCAGGTCAGTTTCCTCCTTGCTTCCGTCTCTCTCTCTCTCTTTCTTCCTCTACCTGCTGGCCTCCCACGATTCCATCCGCTGCAGCCCGCTCTCCTCTTCTTTCACGGCAGCCTTTTTGCCGCCCCCGTGGTTCCGCTATCGCAGGGAATCAGCTGCTAAGCCCCGCCAGAGTGAGAGCCCACCGAAATTGCGGCTCACTCAGGCATCGCCGCCACCGGAAGTTGTTGTTCGCAGTCTTGATGGCATCCAGCTTTCTGGAATTTAGTCCTTCCTAAATTTCTTATTAAAGTCAACCCTTCAGTTTAAAAAAAAATCATCCACAGGATGTGAGGGTCACTGGTCGTTGCCTATCCCGAATTGCCCTTGAGAAGGTGATGGTGAGCCACTTTCTGAAACAAACTGAGTGGTTTGCTTGGGGAAAATGGGAGTCAACCACAGTGCAGCGCATCGGGAGTCACAGTATAGGCCAGGCCAAATTAGGACTGTAAATTTCCATTATTAAAGGACTTTCATAGAATCATAGAATCCCTACAATGCAGAAGGAAGCCATTTGAGCCATTGAGTCTACACTGACTCTCTGAAAGAATACCCTACCTAGATCCAATGTCCCACCCTATCCCCACAATCCCATAATCCCACTTGACCTTTGAGCATTTAGGGACAATTTAGCCTGACCAATCCACTTTATCTGCGCAGTTTGGACTGTGCGAGGAAACCGGAGAACCAGAGTAAACCCACGCAGAAACGGGGAGAGCATATAAACTCCATGAAAGAGACAGTCACCTGAGGCCTGAATCGAACCCTTTAGTGAACAGATAGATTTTATAACACCCGAGATGCTGACTTTATCCCATGACTCTGGAGTTCGATTGCCACTCCTTCTTGGACACAGCTCCATATGCTGGCCTCTTGATTGGCTGATTCCTGTAAGATCAGACTTGGACCTCTGACACCAGCAGTGTCAGCACCTGAAAATGGTTGCAACCCCTGAGATTATTATGCCAGGAACATTCTGGCCTCTGTATTTTTATGGTAATATGGGTAAGTGACTCAAGTTACTCTGTCAAGGCCTCAGTCACTTTGGAATCAAAACTGAATCCGAACAATGGCAGATGAGATAATGTTTACTCCATCCTATTGGGGGGTGGAGTGGGGGAGGGAGGGAGGCTAACACAAATAAAAGAACAATTGCTGTTTTCCTTCATATTATCTATGGGAGAAAGAGACATGTTCAAAATTTGCTTTTGAAATGCCCAGAGAGGTGTATTTTGCAGCAGGCACTCCTCAGTTTAATGGCGCTGTCCCTGTATCAAAGTGTGGAATATGCATGGTCTAACAATCAACATGGAAATGCTGCATAATCATTGGCTCAGATTTTTCTGTGCAAGTAAGTTAGTCATCTCGCTGCTGATAACTTCATTCATTTGTATTTTTCAACGTTTGTAATTAGAAAATGCTGCATCGCGATGGTGGAAAATAGGAAATGGTACTGCCATTATTTACCTGTCGAATCCCCAAATGCATCAACTAGGTTTGCATATTTAAGTTTTAAAATTGTCTCTTAATATGAGTCCGAAGTATGGCTCTAATCCAACGTGTTACCCCGACCAGGCTGACCTTCTCTATTGAGAACCGGTCCACTGCTTCCAATTAGAGCACAATGTGAATTTGAGTGCCGGGATTCCATTGGTGTGCTGAGCCCACTCACTCGTATCAGACTGTTTAATTGTTTTAAGCTATTTTTGGCTTTAAATCAGATCTACGAGTTAGAATGGAACAGGCCACAGCCAGACCATCAATTCCATTATTTTTAATCCTAAATCACAGTGGCATGAAAAATGGTGAGAATCCAGCAACATCATGATTGCCTTTGTTTGCAGCAGAGGGGTGCAGAGCTGAGGAAATTAGCTTCCAACCGTCTTCAACATGGAGCAACATCAGAGCAATCGCAAAACTGACAGGAAAATATGGAGCACCGTTTGCTGATGTAAATCATTTGCTTCATAATTTCCTTTCTCTTTTCCCTCCTTCCTGGGTCTCACTGATGTAAATCTCGGAAGTCTCCAAGAAAATCTCAGCCATTATCGTAACACCAATCATAATTTGCAGTTCAAGGTGTAATACACACAATGGTGGGAAACATGGCAGATTCTGAGACTTGGCCCAAAGTTCTTAAAGTGTAGTATCCTACGTTTCCAGGGCTGGCTCAAAGGAAAACCAGTTAAAGAAAACAAAAGTATGCTGCTGGAGGGACCACATGCGCGGTATAACATTATTTAAACAAAGAAACAGCAGGTTTAAGAATAGTGAGCTTTAATGATTAAGGAGCTGAAGTGAGGACTTGCTGCAGCCAGCCATAAATCAAACAAAAACACTTTCTACATTTTTAGTATTCCCTGCCTTGGCTGTGCTTTTCTTGCCAGTTGGGTTGTGAGTATGAAATATGATCTGGGAATATGATGTTAGTGAAACCACTTTCAATAATTGAGATGATGAATAAGTTCAACCTCCTAACACCATCTATATCTACCCTGCTCTTGCAAAATTTAATCCATCACTTGGAAAGTAAAAGTTTGAAGTGTTTTTAGTAATCTACATGATGTATGGGACATCAATATAGCAGGGCTGGAAATCCGCACCACTTACATTCAACCAGATTAACATGCTGGTGGCTCATGTGCATAAAATTTCCATAAATTAGTCAGAAAGGTTCTTTGCTGCCTAGGATGCATAATTATTGGCCATATCTAATCCACTGCTGCCTCGGATTATATATTATAGCATTCAAACAGTTTGCAAAGTAATCTATTTTATGCCTTAGACAGAACCTTAATTTCAGCAAAAACGTGTTTATGATGTTGGATAGCAGTTGTACACTTGTGTGTCAGTCTCAATTGTAGTCCAGCAGGATTGCTTACAAAAATAAACTTCCCCTTTCACTGGTTCTGAAGGATAAATCTGTTGCCACGTGATCGAGGGGAATTTGTATCAAGCGTGTATTCAAAGCTAGAAGCTCAGGAAAAGTGCTGGCAGAATAAAGACTAAATAAAATGCTAAGAAATGCGATCTGGGGAATCACTGCGCTGTGCAAAAGATTTGGCAGAAATTGAGATGGTCACAAGAAGTAAAGCGAGGGACTTTTCTCATGGAAATCTAACAGTATTGAGTTCAACAACGTTATTCAAAAGCCGAGGAAGTCAAGATTGATATTTTTTGGTCCCACTGCATAAAAATATTTCACAAAATACTGCTGAGTAATATTGAGGAAAGTGAAACATCTGCTGGTCTTTAAAGTAAAATAAAGACAGACTGAAAAAGAAAGCTAGAGAAAGATTAAACTGAGTTAATCAACAGAACAACCAAAAACTGTGACTGAGTCCCTGAGACTGTTGGCATTAATATGTTACAATCGGTTGCCCGCTAAAGGCAAACGTGATAGCCTTCAACTCCATTTGTGAATTGGCCTCTGTCCATGACAGCATGCTGCTGGTAAATTTAATGAGGAGAACATTTTGTGTTCAAAGGCAGGTTCTGTAAAAAAATTCAGTAAGCCAGTAGGAAAAATATTATTTGTGTTTTCCACTAATGGCAATAATGAGCATGCCAGTCTGCTACGTGTTGCAATGGAGGATTCGAAGCAGATTAAAGCACTAGACTGTGCTTCATGTTTTAATCAGCTTGTAATCATCCCCCCAATGTAAAATACATTGAAATATTCATTAGAAATGGTAATAATATTTAATTACCCCAAACTTAAAGTGGAACTAAACTCTTTGATTCTGAAAATGACAGGGTTCGATTAGAATTTTAAAAACGATTAAAGAACAACTTTCCCTCTTTCCCGTTGAATGGCGGAACCATTGCAGTCTGGGATTAATACTGTGTGCAGAATTTGTTAATTACTCTCAGCGATTACTCCCAAATTCGAACAAACAGATGTTTCACAGCTATGTGTGCCAATTCTAATGCACAGTGAGAGAGATTCCATATTGGAAACAGGCTGCTGGAGTAATCAGACAGGTTTCTATTCCCCTGACCCTCTGTTCCACAATTTGTCACATCGTTGTTATGTAGTATAAATTGCCAATCATTTGTCGAGTTGATTTCTCTTAAGTATAATTGCATTGCTGCCACCCAAAGTCAGACGTACGATTGAATTGTATATTTAAAATTGGGGACGGTGCAGCTATTTTTCAAATATATCCCATAGTTTATGCTATTTTAAAGGTTGCTATCTTACTATGCACTTAAGGTATTACAAGATTGTATTGTGTACCATAATATTCGAAACAAGTTTTAATCTCTCAAAAACATTTTAAGAGAAAAATATATATTTGTTGAGTCTAAGACAACTTTTATCTCCTTCACAAATCTAAATCTGACAGAAATAATTGGCAGGATTTTGCTCCAGGCGAACTAAGGGCAGGCCCCCATGAAAATTGGGGCCGGTTGCTGATTCCATCCGGAGGCAATTTCAGGACCTGGAAAGCGACACGGATTCTGCTTAAGAACATAAGAAACAGGAGCAGGAGATGACTATATGGTTCACTGAGCCTGTTCCACCATTCAATATTATCATGGCTGATCCAAGGCTTCAATTCCATATTCCCGCTCCCTCCCCAGATCCCATTATTCCGAGAGATCAAAAATCTGTCTATCCCAGCCTTAAATGTGTTTAATGATGGAATATCCACAACCCTTTGGGATAGAGAATTCCAAAGATTCACAATCTCTTTGAGTGAAGAAATTTCTCAGCATCTCAGGCCAAAACCATGATCCTGAAACTGTGGGTGGGATTCTCCACGGCCGATGACGGAATTGCGAAACGCGATTGGGTGCAGAATCAGCTTTGACGGCAACACCGTGGTCGGTTCTGGGTTCAAACCAAATCACACCAAATCGCAATTTTCCGGTGCTTTGATAGTGGTGTCAATGCGTTCCACTCCGCACGTACAGTAAACACCGGTAGCATACCATTAGCGGGCCTGACACGGTATTCTCCGAGGCCCCATGATCCTCTGCTTCCACAGGGGAGAATTCCCAACGGTGAGGTTCACTTGTGCTTTCAAAAATCGTGAAACAGATGCTGTGGCTGATGAACGTGAGAGAGGGGGTACGGAAAGTGTCCATCATCACCATAATGTGCTGACAGTTGTGCCAAGGCCGGGAGGCTTCTGCTAAGGCCTGGGGAGGGGGGGTGGGAGGGGGGTAGTAGCTAGGCACAGCCAGGAGGAGGGCCTTGGGCTTGGGGCGGATGAGCACGGAACACCATTGCTGCAGCCTGTTAGGCTGTGCATGCTTGCGCTGACTGCCCACTGTAAACCTAGTGCCATGGGTTGTATGGGTGCCCCCCCCCCAGGTCACTCCTCCTCGGTACAATCTGGCCTGAGTGCCATCTTGTTGGTTGAGATGAGTTTGTGCGGGGATTAGAGTGCTAACATGCACTCAGCTTCTTCTCAGCCTCTCGAGTATCAATCCCGACCCCGGCAAATCCGGCACCATTGGAATCGATCGTTTCCCATGTGGCGCCAGAGCTAGCCCCTCAATGGTCACTGAATTGGTCCAGGTGCAGCACCAGTATTTCTGTCGCAGAACTCCACTAATTCTGCCCCGGCATCAACACTTAGGGGGCGATTGTCCGGCCGTGTTGTGCTCAAGCGAGAGTACAACGTGGCCGGAGAATCCCAGGAGAGGCCTCCAGCAAGCCTCCGGACAGGCTCCGCGCCTTGCGGGATTCACCGAAGTACCATGAGGCGTCGGAGTCGAAAGTCTGCCACAAATGATCAAACACCACTCCCAGAAGTAAACCTACTTACCACTTACCTACCCTGGATGCAGCAGCCTCCCTCGATTCTATGGCCCGCCCCAGGGAGGTTGCAGACGGGCGTCGATCAGTGCTGCTCCACACAAATGTGGACCAGGCAGAATGGTACCCGGGAGGTCTCCCGGGATATTGGAGACCCCTGGGTGGTTAGGGTAAGTGCAGGGTGGCTCCCTGGCCCTGCCTTTGGACTGCGGGCATCTTGGCACTGTACAGCAGCACCTTGGCACTGTCACCCTGGCACTACCCATGAGAGTGTAGTGGGGTTTTGAAGAGTGGGGGAATGCAGGGGAAATAAGTAGGGGCCTCTGGCTGGTTGGAGGGGTGATGGGTGGGGGTCCTAGAAGGATCCTAGAAGGGAGGGGATGCTGTAAGGGAGCTTGGGGATGGTGCTGAAGAAGGGAAACCCCCCAGGACCCATAGCAGGGAGGGTCCTCACTTGGAGGGTACGGGGTATTGTCCATGAATGTGGGTGGTGACATTGCCCATGAGTGGGGATGTGGGGACCCTCAAGCTCACTTAAAGATCGGGCACCCTTTCAAAATGGCAGCCCGATCTCTGAGTTCATCTCCCACTGCTAAAAAATTCTAAGTGTGAGCTAAACTGGTGAGAAACTCCCCAGTTCCCAAAAAAGTGACGAAGGCTCGATTCTCCCAAACCATTTTGAAGTTCATTTGGGGCGGGTTTTTCAGGGAGTTCCCCACCACTATTCAATGACCGGTGGGGGGGGGTTGCCTGGAGAGATAGGCAAAGTGTCCGGGGGTCAGACCGCATTGCGGAAGAAAGTGACAGATGCATCATAATGGTTGTGCAAAAAGTTGTTTAATGTGGTCCTCAACATGCCTGGCCCTCCTGGCTCCATCTTGACGTCTTGGTGTTTTCCCAGGATGCACATCTGAGGTTGAGGTAGCCAACTGCTTACCTCAATGCCCCTGGGAGGCGTCCTCTGGGGGCTTATGCACAGCGGTGCTACTCTGTCCCATGTGCTGCCTGCGAGGTAGGGCCTCATCAGAGGGGTGGAACACGGGGGAGCTGGTGACCGCCGCTGGCACTCCATGGGATAGGTCCGGGTTGGCATCCAGCGCTCCCTCCTCCCGATCGTTGTTCACAGGGCCCTGGGGTTCACCTTGGGTTGGACGGGCAGCTGGTTCGAGCCCCAGCTGCCTCTGCATCGTCTGCCTCTGCCAGCTCTCATGCTCCCCATGGTATGCACCATAGTGTCAATGCCCTCAGCGATGAGATCCTCTGTGATTGGGACATGCTCTGCAGCACCTCAGTCATGCCCAACTGCGACAGGAACAAGCTCCGCAACGACTCAGTTATACCCATCTGAGAGCGGGACATGGCCTGCAGAACCTCATCATGGTTAGCCTGGTACTGGGTGACATCCCCCAGTGAGGGACACATTCTGCCGAGCTCCTCAGCCATGGCCGTTACCGATTGCACAACGCCTTGGACACCTTCACTCATGGAGTTGACATCGTGCACCAGGCTCTCCACTGCGACCACCACCCGAGCAGTGTTGGCCTCGGTGCCACTCATTGCTGGCGCCATCTCCTCTAGGATCCAAGCAGCTATGGATCAGCTGAAGGGTCCTGGGACCAGCAGGCATCCGACTGCAGTCTCACCTGGGGGTTGCTCCCTGCACCTGATGTACATCAGCAGCAGTGTGGTGCTCACCAGATTGTGCCTAGGAACCTGATCACTAACATGTTCCACCAAGGTGTGTGTATCTGCGCTGGTGGAGATAACAGCTTTGCCGTGACTACCTGGTGGTTCCTCACCTCTGCGGCGCCCACTAGCCTCCACGTTGGTGACCACCCTGTCTTCGGCCATACGGCTCACCTCCAGGGACCGCTCTTCCACGGAGGTGAGCATTCTTATGTCTGGCACCCCTCCACCAGTCTGGGCCCTCCCCTGGCAATTATGGTAGAACTTTTCCTGGAGAGGCACAGAGGAGGCATCGTTAGCCAAATGCGTGATTCAGCCATGGGAGAGGGAGTGTGAAGGCGGGGTTGGGGGTCACTTGGAGAGTTTGAGGGTGAATGCTCCCCTGGGGGGCGTGGGGGGGCGGGGCATTTGTGTCTACTCACTCGTACTGCTCAGTGCAGGTGGTTAACCTTCTTCCTCTACTGCTGGCTAGTCCCCTTGGTTATACTGTTGGAACTAACGGCTGCCGCCACCTTACCCCAGGCAGCACTGGCTGCCTTGTGGCTCACCGTCCGGGACCCCAGGGGAACAGTACATCCCTCCTGGTTTGCACTCAGGAACCACCCAAAGTCAGTGTCCCCGAATCTTGGGGCCGATCTCCTCGGCGCCATTATTGTGAGCTGGAAGGGGTTGGCCGAGCAAGGGCAGTTTAAGTGCTGCTCAACCTTGTTAGCGGTGGGTTGGTGAATGCGGTCCCGGCCAATCTGCTGCTGAGGTGTTATTTGCGGTGAGAAGCCCTCGAGGCCTCCTTAAGTGGACCAATTAGCGTTGAATTACGTTGCCGGTTTCAGTGGGCTGAGCGCCGGGAAACCTCGTGCTCGCTACAACACTTGGAAATTTTTCCGAAGAACCGTGCCCTTAGCCTTAGGGACGGAGAATCCGGCTGTGTGTCTATGTGCTTATGATTCCTCGACCAATGGAAAAATCCCTCAACAACATCCACCCTAGCAAGCCTCGTTAGCTTTCAATGAAATCGCCTCTCTTTCGTCTAGACTCTAGAAAACATAGCTCAATATACTCAGCCACTCATTATGGGCAGCACGGTAGCACAGTGGTTTGCACTTTTGCTTCACAGCTCCAGGGACCCAGGTTTGATTCCCGGCTTCGGTCACTGTCTGTATGGAGTCTGCATATTCTCTCCGTGTCTGTGTGGGTTTGCTGTGGGTGCTCCGGTTTCCTCCCACAAGTGCCGAAATACGTGCTCTTAAGTAATTTGGAAATTCTGAATTTTCCCTCAGTGTACCTGAACAGGTGCTGAAATGAGGTGAGTAGCGGCTTTTCCTTGCAGTGTTAAAGTAAGCCTATTTGTGACAATAAAGATTATTATCATTATAAGACAACTCCCTCATCCTCGGGGCCAATGGAGTGAACATTCACTGTACCGACTCCAATGCAGTTACATTGTTTCTCAAATGTGGAGACAGAGGGCGCGATTCAGCGATCGCTGCACCTGGTGCACATCTGGATGCACCGGGTGAATCCCGGGTAGCCCCAAATCGGGCTGCCCGCCGGTCGCCTAGTCGCCAAGTCACCAACTCGCTCCGTCCTGAACGATCTGGATCTTGCCCTCACTGGGTGAGATCTAGATCAACATATTTAAAAGAGCCTTAAGGCTGATTTAAATACGTGGACACCAGATTTACCCGGCGCCCTGGAGTCAATGGCTGTGCCTGTGAGTCCTTGCCAGGTTGCCATTTACTACTGGTCTACACAAACATCTTTCAGGGCATTAGAGACTGCCGGGTAGTCAGGGGCAGGGAAGCGCAGTATACTGGCACTTCCCTTGGCACCTGGGCTCCTTGGCACTGCCAGCCTGGTGCTCTGGCACTGTCAGGGTGGCCAGATGGAAATGCCAGGGTGCCAGGCTAGCAGTGCCAGGGTGCCCAGGAGCCAAGTTAGCACTTCCAAGATTCGGGCCTGGGCGGGGCCTTGCCATTGGAGTGGGGATGAGGGAGGGTTCCCGGGGGCTAAATAAAGTGGGGTGGGGGGAACCTGAAAGGGGGGGGAAGGGTAAGGATCGGGGCTGCCGTTCAAAGGCGACGCCATGATCTGCGAGCAGCTGTTCCTGCTGGAGTGATCAGCTCGCCGGCAGGAAATCTCTCTGAACGTGGCCTCAGCGGAGATGCCAAAAGTGACTAACGGAGTGATTCTCAGCGCTGTAGTCATCGGGAAACACCCCGCCAAACGCGCCCAAAGGCAGACTTAAACATTTGTCTGCTGAATTGAGTGGGGTACTGGGTTATCGGGATAGGGTGGAGGTGTGGGCTTGAGTAGGGTGCTCTTTCCAAGAGCCGGTGCAGACTCGATGGGCCGAATGGCCTCCTTCTGCACTGTACATTCTATGATCTATGAATCATGCCCCAAAACTTCAGAGTTCTACAGAAACGGTCTCACCAAAAGCCTGTACAACTGAAGTAGACTTGTTTATTTTTATACTCCAATCCCCTTGCAATAAAGACCAACATGCCATTTGCCTTCCTAATTACTTTCTGCATCTGAACCTGCATGCTAACTTTCAGCATTCCTATACTTCTATATTCATCTGCTCCTTTCATTTCAGTTCCCACATTTCCTCAAAGAGCATGAAGGGAGTCGGGAGTTTATAGAGAGTGCAGCTGACTGGGAGCAGAGTCGGAGGGCGGAGTTCCAGTTGGTCCACAGGGCAGCTACATTCTGTAAGGTAAGAAGGAATATAAGAACATAAGAACTAGGAGCAGGAGTAGGCCATCTGGCCCCTCGAGCCTGCTGCGCCATTCAATGAGATCATGGCTGATCTTTTGTGGACTCAGCTCCACTTACCGGCCCGAACACCATAACCCTTAATCCCTTTATTCTTCAAAAAACTATCTATCTTTATCTTAAAAAAATTTAATCAAAGAGCCTCAACTGCTTCACTGGGCAAGGAATTCCATAGATTCACAACCCTTTGGGTGAAGAAGTTCCTCCTAAACTCAGTCCTAAATCTACTTCCCCTTATTTTGAGGCTATGCCCCCTAGTTCTGCTTTCACCCGCCAGTGGAAACAACCTGCCGGCATCTATCCTATCTATTCCCTTCATAATTTTATATGTTTCTATAAGATCCCCCCTCATCCTTCTAAATTCCAACGAGTACAGTCCCAGTCTACTCAACCTCTCCTCGTAATCCAACCCTTTCAACTCTGGGATTAACCTAATGAATCTCCTCTGCACACCCTCCAGTGCCAGTATGTCCTTTCTCAGGTAAGGAGACCAAAACTGAACACAATACTCCAGGTGTGGCCTCACTAACACCTTATACAATTGCAGTATAACCTGCCTAGTCTGAAACTCCATCCCTCTAGCAATGAAGGACAAAATTCCATTTGCCTTCTTAATCACCTGTTGCACCTGTAAACCAACTTTTTGCGACTCATGCACTAGCACACCCAGGTCTCTGCACAGCAGCATGTTTTAATATTTTATCATTTAAATAATAATCCCTTTTGCTGCTATTCCTACCAAAATGGATAACCTCACATTAGTCAACATTGTATTCCATCTGCCAGACCCTAGCCCATTCACTTAATCTATCCAAATTCCTCTGCAGACTTCCGGTATCCTTTGCACTTTTTGCTTTACCACTCATCTTAGTATCGTCTGCAAACCTGGACACATTGCACTTGGTCCCCAACTCCAAATCACCTATGTAAATTGTGAACAACTGTGGGCCCAACACTGATCCCTGAGGGACACCACTAGCTACCGATTGCCAACCAGAGAACCCACACCCATTAATCCCCTCTTTGCTTTCTATTAATTAACCAATCCTCTATCTATGCTACTACTTTACCCTTAATGCCATGCATCTTTATCTTATGCAGCAACCTTTTGTGTGGCACCTTGTCAAAGGCTTTCTGGAAATCCAGATATACCACATCCATTGGCTCCCTGTTATCTACCGCACTGGTAATGTCCTCAAAAAATTCCACTAAATTAGTTAGGCACGGCATGCCCTTTATTAACCCATGCTGCGTCTGCCCAATGGGACAATTTCCATCAAGATGCCTCGCTATTTCTTCCTTGATGATAGATTCCAGCATCTTCCCTACCACCGAAGTTAAGCTCACTGGCCTATAATTACCCGCTTTCTGCCTACCTCCATTTTTGAACAGTGGTGTCACGTTTGCCAATTTCCATTCCGCCAGGACCACCCCAGAGTCTAGTGAATTTTGGTAAATTATCACTAGTGCATTTGCAATTTCCCTAGCCATCTCTTTTAGCACTCTGGGATGCATTCCATCAGGGCCAGGAGACTTGTCTACCTTTAGCCCCATTAGCTTGCCCATCGCTACCTCCTTAGTGATAGCAATCATCTCAAGGTCCTCACCTGTCACAGCCTCATTTCTATCGGTCACTGACATGTTATTTGTGTCTTCCACTGTGAAGATCGACCCCAAAAACTTGTTCAGTTCCTCAGCCATTTCCTCATCTCCCATTATTAAATCTCCCTTCTCATCCTCCAAAGGACCAATATTTACCTCAGCCACTCTTTTTTGTTTCATATATTTGTAGAAACTTTTACTATCTGTTTTTATATTCTGTGCAAGTTTACTCTCATAATCTATTTTACTCTTCTTTATAGCTTTTTAGTAGCTTTCTGTTGACCCCTAAAGATTCCCCAGTCCTCTAGTCTCCCACCAATCTTTGCCACTTTGTATGCTTTTTCCTTCAATTTGATACTCTCCCTTATTTCCTTAGATATCCACGGTCGATTTTCCCTCTTTATACCGTCCTTCCTTTTTGTTGGTATATTTTTGTTGAATGGAGGCTAGGGCAGTTGCATGCTCCTCCTGTAGGATGTGGATGGTGAGGGATACCACCAGTGTCCCTGCTGACTATACCTGCGGGAAGTGAACCCAACTCTAGCTCCTCAGAGACTGTGTTAGGGAACTGGAGCTGGAGCTGGATGAACTTCGGATCATCCAGGAGGCAGAGGGAATAATAGAGAAGAGTTACAGGGAGGTAGCCACACCTAAGGTACAGGACAAGAGTAGCTGGGTTACAGTCAGTGGAAAGAAAACGGACAGGCACACAGTGCAGGGATCCCTCGTGGCCATTCCCCTTCAAAACAAATATACCATTTTGTATCCTGTTGGGGGGGATGACCTACCGGAGGAAGGCCCTAGCGGCCAGGTCTCTGGCACTGATTCTGGCTCTGTGGCTCAGAAGGGAAAGGGGGAGAATAGAAAAGCAATAGTGATAGGAGACTCAATGGTTAGGGGAATAGATAGGAGATTCTGTGGTTGATTCTCGGAAGGTATGTTGCCTCCCGGATGCCAGGGCCGGGGATGTCTCGGATTGAGTCTACAGGATTCTTAAGGGGGAAGGTGAGCAACCAGAAGTCGTGGTGCACATAGGCACCAACGACATAGCTAAGAAAAGAGATGAGGATCTAAAAAGTGATTTCAGGGAGTTAGATTGGAAGCTAAAGAGCAGGACATGCAGAGTGGTGATCTCAGGATTGCTACCGGTGTTACGTGCAAGTGAGGCAAGGAACAGAGAGGGAGTGCAGCTGAATACGTGGCTACAGGGCTGATGCAGGAGGGAAGGCTTCAGATATGTGGATCATTGGGATATCTTCTGGGGAAGGTGGGACCTGTACATGAAGGACAGATTGCACCTAAATTGGAGGGGCACCAATATCGTAGGTGGGAGGTTTGCTCGAGCTCTTCGGGAGGGTTTAAACAAGTTTGGCAGGGGGATGGGAACCGGAGCTATGAATCAGAGGATAGGGTAGCTGTTGAACAGGCAGAAATAGTATGCAGCAAGTCTGTGAGGAAGGATAGGCAATTGATAGGGCAAAGTTGTACTCAGTGGATTGAGTTAAAGTGTGTCTGTTTCAATGCAAGGAGTGCCAAGAATAAGGGAGGTGAACTTAGAGCATGGATCAGTACTTGGAACTACGATGTTGTGGCCATTACGGAGACATGGATTTCACAGGCGCATGAATGGTTGTTAGGTGTTCCGTGGTTTAGATGTTTTCAGAAGAATAGGGAGGGAGGTAAAAGAGGAGGGAGAGTGGCACTGTTAATTAGGGAGTGCACCACAGCTGCAGAAAAGGAGGTAGTGGAGGAGGGTTTGTCTACTGAGGTGGAAGTCAGAAGCAAGAAAGGAGCAGTCACTTTATTGGGCGTTTTCTATAGACCCCCCAATAGCAGCAGAGAGATAGAGAAACAGTGGGCGGTAGATCTTGGAAAATAGCAGAAGTAACAGATTGTTGTCATAGATTACTTCAACTTCCTTAATATTGACTGGAACCTCCTTAGTGCAAATGGTTTGGATGGAGCAAATTTTGTCAGGTGCGTACAGGAAGGAGTCCTGACTCAATATGTAGAGAGGCCGATTATGGGGGAGGCCATATTGGACTTGTTGCTAGGCAACACACCAGGCCAGGTGTCAGATGTCTCGGTGGGAGAGCATTTCGGTGACAGTGACCACAACTCTTTGACCTTTACCATAGTCATGGAGTGGGATAGGAACACACAGTATGGGAAGGTATTTAATTGGGGGAGGGGAAATTATACTGCTATTAGACAGGAGCTGAAGAGCATAAAGTGGGAACAATTGTTCTTGGGAAATGCACAACAGTAATGTGGGGATTGTTTAAGGAACACTTGCTGTGAGTGCTGAATTGATTTGTCCCACTGAGACGAGGAAGGAATGGTAAGGTGAAGGAGCCTTGGATGACAAGAGAAGTGCAGCTTCTAGTCAAGAGGAAGAAGGAAGCTTCTGTAAGGTTGAGGAAGCAAGGATCTGATTCGGCTCTTGAGGGTTACAAGGTAGCCAGGAAGGAACTCAAAAATGGACTGAGGAGAGCTAGAAGTGGGCATGAAAAAGCCCTGGTGGGAAGGATTAGGGAAAACCCCAAGGCGTTCTACAATTATGTGAGAAATAAGAGGATGATCAGAGTGAGAGTAGGGCCGATCAGGGATAGTGGAGGGAACTTGTGCCCAGAGTCTGAGGAGATAGGGGAGGACCTAAATAAATACTTTGCTTCAGTATTCACTTGAGAGAGGGACCTTGTTGCCCATGAGAAGTGTGAACCAGGTGAATAGACTCAAACAGGTTGATATTAAGAAGGAGGATGTGCTGGAAATTTTGAAAAGCATCAGGAGAGATACGTCCCCGGGGCCTGACGGGATATACCCAAGGTTACTATGGGAAGGGAGGGAGGAGATTGCTACGCCGTTGGCGATGATCTTTGCGTCCTCACTTTCCACTGGAGTAGTACCAGATGATTGGATGGAGGCGAATGTTGTTCCCCTATTCAAGAAAGGGAATAGGGAAATCCCTGGGAATTACAGACCCATCAGTCTTACGTCTGTGGTGAGCAAAATATTGGAAAGGATTCTGAGAGATAGGGGGTGAGATTCTCTGAGGTCGCCCCGCATCGAGATAGCCGTTGCGAACTCTGTCGAGTTCAACGACGGCGCGAAATGGCCCCGATCGCGACCTATTCTGGCCCCGGGAATGGGCTAGCATCGTGGCCATGCGGAACACGGGGGGGGGGGGGGGGGACGTAGAATGCGCGTCGTTAACGCGTGACGCCCGAATGACGCTGCTCCGCGTCCTAAAAGGGCGCTATCCACGGAAAGAAAGGAGGGCGGGAAATGTCGGAGCCACGGAGGGCCGCCCGAGGTTCCGGGATACAGACCTGGAGACCCTCCTCGATGAGGTGGAGCAGCGCAGGGGCATCCTCTGCCCAAGATGAGGGCATCGCCACCCTTCCAGCGCCGTGCGACGGGCTTGGCGTGAGGTGGGCAAGGCTGTCAGTGTTGCAGGGCAGACCCCCCGTCCGGGAGCAGTGTCGAAAGAAGCTCCACGACCTCACCAGGGCTGCCAGGGTAAGTGCCACGAGAGTCACAACCATCACCCCCCCCGGGCACGAGTGGGAGGGGGTGGCGAAGGTGAGTGGAGGGTGGTTAACAACGATGTCACAGACCCACATGAGCGCAGCAACCCCCTGGAAAGATGCCATGGTGTGGCTGCAACTTTCCCCCCACCCTGCATTAATGTAGCATATATATGAACGCCCTAATGATACCCGCCTAATTGTGATGCTCTATCTCTGCCCCCCCAACAGGACAAGACTGCTCACAACAGCCGGGAGCGCAACAGAACCGGAGGGGGTTCACCCGTTATGCACCCCCTGACAGTGTTCGAGCAGAGGGCACTGGATCTTGCTGGGGGATCCGCCACCCGGCATGTCGCGCAATGCGAGGTTGGAGGCGCAGAAGCAAGTGAGACAACCCTGCATGACAACCCCCCCCAGCCCATCCTCTGTTCACACTCTGCCCACTGGACCCCCCATCCTCTGTCCCCTCACACTCTGCCCACTGGACCATCCTATACCCGGCCGAGCGTGTCTAACTAACCCCGTATCATTCTGTTCCCCAGGGCCAGCTGACGAACATCCAGGGCCATCTGGTGCCACACACAGCTGACCATCCGTGACGACCACCGCACCCAGGGTCGCATGCCAGACGGTGGCAGGAGGTCGGCCAGGAGGGCCATCCTCCAAATCCGGGACTCTCGAGCGGGACGTACAGAGGACGGACAGTGACGACTTTCATGGCTGTGCGTTGCCCGAAGGTCGGGCCGTGAGACAGGACAGGTCAGTGGACCTGAGGAAGTGAACAAACAAATATGATAGACAGTAGGACCCTGAGGGTAATGAGTTCACAGACAGAGAACAAAGGGATGAGCACAGCATGGCTAGGAAGGGGGGGAGGGGAGCTTTGCCTCGTGGAGAGAATGGTGAAAAGGATGCAAGAGGCCCAGGATTGGGAAATGTGAAGTGAGCCAATCAGGATATATGGCCAGGTCAGAAGGTGTAAAGAATGACCAATGGGAAGCTTGTATACGAATCTTGATGTGATTCAATCAGTATGTGCTGTGATTTCTTTGTTCTCTCCCTCACTAACTTTTGGGAGCTCCAGAAGGCAGCTGCGTGTTCTAAGGCCCCACGAGTGAGTCAGCCTTGCAAGCTGGTGGAAATAAAACAATAATTGATACCTGCAAATCCGTCTCAGATTTTATTGAGCCCAGACTGGTGAAAAGGATCAGGATTGTCAGACCCAGACGCACAGAGGACGGCGACGCGGTCATCGACTCACCTGACGCTGAACCGTACCTGGGCCGCGTGCGCCCTGCGCCGGGACATGACTGGGACCAAGACACTCCTGAATTTCTGACGGACGAGGACCTAGAGCTTGCGGCATTGCTGTCTCTCACACCATCCACCATCCCAGAGACACTCACCTCGGTTGGGCAATTAAATGATGAGGCTCCTGGGTCATGGTCTGGTGTGCACCACACAGCTGAGCCGGTACAGCAGGTGGAGGTCGGAGCAGCCGAGGGGGTGGGTGGTCAGAGGGCAGCCCAGGCCCAGCATCCAGCTGGCTCCCAGACGTTTCCCGGGTTCCTGGATTTACTCGACCCACCTGGACAGTCGATGTATTTTGAAACCCTGGGACACAATGACGGGATGAGGGCCGTCTTCCAGCAGCTGTAGACGCAGTTAGAGGAGTCAAACCGCGTCCAGGAGCAGGGAGTGGTGCCGCTCATGGCAGCCACCCAGGCAGACACCGCACGGGTGGCGTCGGCGGTCGAGGCAATGGGTGAAACAGTAGTGGCCATGGGTCAGGTTCTGCAAGGCATTGGGCTTCATGTGCACGCGTCATCCTCGGCCCTGGAGAGGGCTGCCCTCTCACAGGCAGCAATGCGCCAGAGCCAACGTGACATTGCCGGCGCGCTACGGGCCCTGGCCGAGTCTCACCAGGTCATGGCCCAGTCCCAGCAGGCCATAGCACAGTCCCAGCAGTCAGTCGAGGAGAGCATCGACCGCCTGACGCATGTGCTGGATGGCGTCGCGCACTCACAGGTTGAGGTCGCACAGTCCCTGGCGGCAATGTCTCACTCCCTGGACTCCGCCTCAGCGAACGTTCGGACCCTGGGCGATACTGTTGCAGGCCTCCAGGACTGTCAGCGCCAGGTGTCGGTGGGGCGGAGGGGCACCTCCCCGCTCGCACCTCCGTCCCACAGTGAGGCCCGGGGGCCACCGGGCTCCCCGAGGGAGGAGGAGGTTCTGGGGGCTGTCCCATTAACTCCATCACGGGACGTCCCTGAACGCTCGGCCTCCCCCCGTCCCATCCCTGCTGCATCGGGTGGGCAGCGGGCAGAGTAGGGTGGCACCACGTCATCCGAAACACCCGCGGAGCAGCCTGGCCCATCAAGGCCGGGTCGCCCCAGGAAACGAGTGCCGACGGGGAGCCATGTGGCGGGGCGTGATTCTCAGCAGTCCGCCTCCACTCCTGCTGTACCATCTGGGGATTCACTTAGACATAGTGGTAGGACCCGTAAGGCAATGAAGAGGGACACAGAGTAAGTTGGCACGGGTGCAGGGCACAGTTTAGTTGTAGGGGGTAGGGCATCTGTACATAATATTCACCATTAAACTCACTGTTGCACCTAACTTGTAAGACTGTGTAATTTTTCGGTTGCCACGGGGATCGTGATGGTGACCAAGTGTCGCTGGGGTTGACGAACGGTGAAACTTCGGTGCCGGGTGTGCAATCCTTTCGCCCCCCCCCTCCCACAGTCGGACACCGTAGTCCTCGGCACTCCGACGCCAGCTACCCCACGCGGGCACGGGATGGAGTGTCCCTGACGAACTCAGCGACCACCGAGATGGGTGGTTCAGCTATTGCCATGAGTCAGACTTTGTCTAACGATTCTGAGCTCACAGCTCATCGCAGATCGGGCTGTCATCATTCAACATGGCACTGATCACACCCGCTGACACAGCTATCAGTGTCGTGCCATACCATTGTGCCGCAGTGGTAAGGGTGATCTCGAAGTGAGCAGTGTACACGGAGCGGGGGTGAGGGGGGGGGGGGTGGGAGTTGTGTGCTGTCCTTCTGCACGACTGGCGATGCAGGTGGTAGTGGTAGTGTTCAGCGATGCCGTCGCACGCGATGCGTGAATCTTTCAGCCACCAACACGTCGCGTGCCCGCTGTCCTCGCCGGTGCCGTCGTGCAGCCTCTTGGACATTACCAGCACCCGGGTCGTGTCTGTGTGCTGCACCCGACGCACCACCCTGCTGCACGCCAACCTCCTCCTCAACCTCCTCCTCCTCCTCCTCCTCAGCGTTGGCACCACTGCCAGTGGCTTCTCCCTCCGACTCCTTCACCAGGGCATCTTCCCTCTGCATTGCGATGTTGTGCAGCGCACAGCAGACCACAACAATGCGTGCCACCCTGTCGGGCTGGTACTGCAGGGCCCCGCCGGAGCGGTCCAGGCACCCGAATCTCATTTTCAGCAGCCCGAAGCAGCGCTCCACCACACCCCTGGTTGCTGCATGGGCCTCGTTGTATAGGGTCTCCGCGTTGGTCTGAGGCCTCCGTATGGGCGTCATCAGCCAAGACCTCAGTGGATAACCCCTGTCGCCCAGCAACCAGCCCCTCAGCCGGGGGGGGGGCGTCCCTCAGACATAGCAGGGATGAATGACTGCGCAAGAATGTACGCATCATGCACACTCCCTGGGAACCTTGCGCACACGTGCATGATCCTCCTGTGGGGGGCGCATACCACCTGGATGTTCATCGAGTATGTCCTCTTCCAGTTAGTGAACACTCCCCTGTTGCCTGCAGGCGGGCGCATGGGGAAGTGAACACCATCAATCACTCCCTGGACCATCGGTATCCCGACCACCGTGGCAAATCCACGGGCTCGTGCTTCTTGATTTGCTTGGTCCTCGGGAAAGGTGATGTAGTGGTCGGCGATGGCAAACAGGGCGTCGGTCACATCCCAGATGCGCCTGTGGACCGATGCCTGCGATATCCCAGATAGGTCCCCACTCGGAATCTGGAAGGAACCGGTAGCATAGAAGTTAAGTGCCACCGTCACCTTGACGGCAACCGGTATCGCGTGTCCTCCTCCCGTTCCACGTGGGGCGAGGTGTGCCACAAGGTGGCAGATATGTTCGACCGTCTCACTGCTGAACTGGAGTCTCCTCCTGCAGGTGATGTCCGGCATTGTCTCGAAAGAGATCCGGCCAAGGTACACCCTAGGCCTCGATTGTCGCCTCTTGCACCCTGGCTCCACCATCAGCGTCTCCTCCTCCTCCTTCCCCCCCCCCCCCCCCCCCCTCCCCCCCATGCTGCTCAATATCAGTGCCCGCATCCAGTGCCTTCCTCAGCGTTTGGGGGTCAATGTTCCCCTCGGCATCCCCCTGAACATAGCGGCCATGAGTGCCTGCGGCCTGTACGGCGACGACGGGCCACTCAGCGGCCATTCCCTCTGTTGCTGCAGCTGCCCCTGCATCCACTGTGGGATGTCGCTGTGGACGTTGCTGGATGGCCAACTGCAGTGCAGCGGCCCCAACCACTGCGGTGAACATCGCCGTTCGGTTCGAATACATGGTCACCTACAGAAGGGTGGTGGGGGGCAGAGAAACGACATGTTAGACGGAGGTTATTCGACACCTCGGCAGCCGCCTGCCACGGGATACCTGTGTGTCCCGGTGGCCTGGTCGCGATGCTGACACGCGGCCAGCCTAACCCCTGGTCACTTTCTGCGTCCAACGGTCAGTTAACAATGTCCTCCTCACCGGTGCGTCAGTGGGCTGTGGCCATCAGCCACAGGGCAACCAGTGGCCGTGTCCTCGTCACCGTCCTGCCATGGCAGGGCGGCTGAGAAGTTGCAGCCGGGGGTGGACGACCCACTCCACTCACTCCCTCTCCCCCCTCCCTCCCACTACTCCCTCTCCCCCTCCCCTCCCACTCCCTCTCCCCCTCCCACTACTCCCTCTCTCCCCCTCCACTACTCATTCCCTCTCCCCCTCCCACTACTCCCTCTCCCCCTCCCACTACTCCCTCTCCCCCCCCTCCCACTACTCCCTCCCTCTCCCCCCTCCCACTACTCCTCTCCCCCCTCCCACTACTACCTCTCCCCCCCTCCCACTATTCCCTCTCCCCCCTCCCACTACTCCCTCTCCCCCCTCCCACTACTCCCTCTCCCCCCTCCACTACTCCCTCTCCCCCCTCCCACTACTCCCTCTCCCCTCCCACTACTCCCTCTCCCCCCTCCCACTACTCACTCCCTCTCCCCCCTCCCACTACTCCCTCTCCCCCCTCCCACTACTACCTCTCCCCCCTCCCACTACTCACTCCCTGTCCCCCCCACTACCTCTCCCCCCTCCCACTACTCACTCCCTCTCCCCCACTACCTCTCCCCCTCCAACTACTCACTCCCTCTCCCCCTCCCACTACTCCCTCTCCCCCTCCCACTACTCTCTCTCCCCCCCTCCCACTACTCACATACTCTCCCCCCTCCCACTACTCCCTCTCCCCCTCCCACTACTCCCTCTCCCTCCTCCCACTACTCCCTCTCCCCCTCCCACTACTCCCTCTCCCCCCTCCCCACTACTCCCTCTCCCCCCTCCCACTACTCCCTCTCCCCCTCCCACTATTACCTCTCCCCCCTCCCACTACTCCCTCTCCCCCCCTCCCCCCGGCCGCTGCTTTCTCGGGGATGCTTTCCCCAGTCTGCGGAGACTCCGGGACGGTCCGCTCACCTCCTCACTGCTCAGCGTCAGCCAGCACGACTGGCTGATGACTTTATAAAGCAGGTGTGGATGGCGACGGCGTGAACTGGGGTCATGACGTTGGGACTTCGGCCCATCCGGGCCGGAGAATAGTGGGGGTGCCGGAGAATTGTCATTTTGGGTGCCTCGGGTGATTCTCCAGATTTATCCGCGCGGAACACGATGGAACCGATTTTGCCGTTTGGGAGAATCGCGGGAGCGCGCCAGACCGGCGTCACATGAAAAACTGGCGGGGCGTGCTATTCTCCCAACCGGCACAGCCTCGGAGAATCGCGCCCAGGATTTATGATTATTTAGAAAAAAATAGTTTGATTAAAGATAGTCAGCATGGCTTCGTGAGGGGCAGGTCATGCCTCACAAGCCTCATTGAATTCTTTGAGGATGTGACGAGACACATTAATGAAGGTCGGGCAGTGGATGTGGTGTATATGGATTTCAGTGAGGCATTTGATAAGGTTCCCCATGGTAGGTTCATTCAGAAAGTTAGGGGCATGGGATACAGGGAAATTTGGCTGTCTGGATACAGAATTGGCTGGCTGAAAGAAGACAGCGAGTGGTAGTGGATGGAAAGTATTCCGCCTGGAGGTTGGTGACCAGTGGTGTCCCGCAAGGATCTGTTCTGGGGCCTCTGCTCTTTGTGGTTTTTATAAATGACTTGGACGAGGAAGTGGATGGGTGAGTTAGTAAGATTGCCGATGACACGAAGATTGGAGGAGTTGTAGACAGTGTTGAGGGTTGTTGCAGGTTACAACAGGACATTGACAGGATGCAGAGCTGGGCTGAGAAGTGGCAGATGGAGTTCAATCTTGATAAATGTGAAGTGATTCATTTTGGAAGGTCGAATTTGAATGCTGAATACAGAGTTAAAGGCAGGATTCTTGGTAGTGTGGAGGAACAGAGGGATCTTGGAATCCACATACATAGATCCCTCAAAGTTGCCACCCAGGTTGATAGGGTTGTTAAGAAGGCGTATGGTGTGTTGGCTTTCATTAACTGGGGGGTTGAGTTTAAGAGTTGCAAGGTTTTGCTGCGCTTTATAAAATTCCAGTTAGACCACACTTGGAATATTGTGTGCTGTTCTGGTTGCCTCATTATAGGAAGGATGTGGATGCTTTGGAGAGGATACAGAGGAGATTTCCCAGGATGCTGCCTCGACTGGAGGGCTTATGAAGAAAGGTTGAGGAAGCTAGGGCTTTTCTCACTGGAGCGAAGAAGGCAGAGAGGTGAGTTGATAGAGGTGTACAAGGTGATGAGAGGCATGGATAGAGTGGATAGCCAGAGACTTCCTCAAGGTGGAAATGGCTGTCATGAGGGGACATCATTTTAAGGTGATTGGAGGAAGGTATAGGGGAGATGTCAGAGGTAGATTCTTTACACAGAGAGTGGTGGGTGTGTGGAATGCACTGCCAACAGAGGTCGTGGAGTCAGAGCCATTAGGGACATTTAAGCGACTCTTAGACAGGCACATGGACATCAGTAAAGATTAGATTGATCTTAGATTACGATAAATGGTTGGCACAACATCGTGGGCTGAAGGGCCTGTACTGTGCTGTACTGTTCTATGTTCTATGTATACAAGCACACCCATCTTTGAACATAAATACCCAAGTTTCTCACCTTTTCAAAAATATTCAGTTTTTTTATTCTTACAACCAAATTGAATAACTTCACAATTCCCTGTATTATACACCATGTGCCATGTTGTTGCACTCAACTAACCTGTCTCTGTCTCTTTGCAGTCTCTCTGTGTCCTAACTGCAACTTATCTTTCCATTTCGCTGAGAATCATCAGAAAACTTAAGTACATTACACTGTCTCTTCATTTAAATCACTTGTATAAATTGTAAATAGATGAGGCCTCAGCACTGCCTTATTCAATGCCTGCCAACCTGTAAAAGCCCTGTTTATGTCCACTCTCTGTTTTCTATCCATTAACCAGTCCTCTATACATGCTAATATATTACCCCCAAAACAATAAGTTCTTAGATACATAGAACATACAGTGCAGAAGACGACCATTCGGCCCATCGAGTCTGCACCGCCCCATTTAAGCCCTCACTTCCACCCTATCCTCAGAACGCAATAACTCCTCCTAACCGTTTTGGACACTAAGGGCAATTTAGCATGGCCAATTTACCTAACCTGCACATCTTTGGACTGTGGGAGGAAACCGGAGCACCCGGAGGAAACCCACACAGACACGGGGAGAACGTGCAGACTCCGCACAGACAATGACCCAGCAGGAAATCGAACTTGGGACCCTGGTGCTGTGAAGCCACAGTTCTAGCCACATGTGCTACCGTGATGCTCTTGTTTTATCTATTAACTGTTTGTGTGGCACCTTATCGAATACCTTTTGGAAATCCAGATATATTACATCTACTGGTTCCCCTCTATCTAACCTACTAGTTACACCTTCAAAAATGCTAATACATTTGTCAAACAGAACTTCTCTTTAGTAAAACCATGTTGACTTGTTCTATTCATACTATGCTTTTCTGAGTGCATTATTAAGACTTCCTTAATAATAGATCCAACATTTTTCCAACAACCGTCGTTCGGCTAACTGGCCTGTAGCTCACTGCTTTCTCTATTCTTCCCTTCTTGAAAAGGCAGTATTGCATTTCCTGCCCCCCGGAGGGAAAATCCTGCCCAATAACTCTAATTATAATGATTCTCCGATCAGAGCACGTTCAAACCAGAACACTTAATGACTGTATAATTATTGTATTTGTATATGTCAAATTGTAGATCTAACATTAACATTCTGAAAGTAGATAAAAGAACCAGTTTTCAATTATTTTTTCACCAAGTTCATAAAATCGTTTATATTCTGTAATTCAAACAGAATGTAACAAGGGAAATATTTCAGAAAAAAGGTTTTTTGGCCCAAAAAACTGACTTTTAACACATGGAGATGTCTGCAGTACAGTCCTTAGCAGTGTAGTGACTATCTGTTTCAAGGAATGCGTACTGGCTGTATTTAAAATGTTCTATTGAATGAGGTATTACAATTATAATATGCTGTAGTGAGGTTTCTGTAAATTCTGGCCTTCTTTTCAACTCCTCGCAAGGGTTCAACAGGTTTTTATATTCCAGCAGTATGTTATATCTTGTTACCATAAAATAGAAGTCCAGGGATAAGTAATTTTTCAATATTTCAGTTTCTTAAGTGCCGGATATCACTTTTATTTTGTTTTTGTTCGAAACACATTTATTGGACAGAATGAGGATTTGCAGGATCTTTGAATCATAGAGATCACTGTGGGTGGATCCTGTTAAAAGTTCAGGGGAAACTTTGCACAGCCACTTTAATTACCTCTCAGAAACTTGTATATCCAGATACTATGTGGTGCAGGACCTGTAGCTACCCTTTGTCTGGTTGAATGTTTGACCATGGGCATATTTATTTGCAGGCACACCGTATGGAAGTGGCAGGGATGTGTGGACATCGTTTATAGAGTATTCATTGGAGAAAAAAACCTCCTACCTTCCTTAACTTAATGTCTTTTGTTAATTTAGTCTTCCTAATCTGATATCTATACATTATTATAGAATCCATACAGTGCACAAGGAGGTCATTCGGTCCATCAAATCTGCAGCAACCCTCTGAAAGAGCACCCTACCTAGGCCCACTCCCTGCCCTATCTCAGTAAAGCTACCTCACCTGCACATCTTTGGACATGAAGAGGAAATTTTAGTATGGCCAATCCTAAGAACCTGCACAACTTGGTGGGAGGAAACCGGAGCACCCGTAGGAAACCCACCCAGACACGGGGAGAATGTGTAAACACCACACAGACAGTGACCCAGACTGGAATTGACACTAAAATATAATCTGGATACACGGAAGCTGGAGAAAGACCCATTTTTCAACAGTGTCTTTACTTATAGAAACTGAATAAAGCTTTTAGGATATCATAACATATTTTGGGTGGGATTCTCCGTTTCTAAGGCTATGTGTTGATACCAGTGGAGCATGTGAGGGGTTTTATGACAGAGAAACCTCCATCCAGCGCCGCATCTGGACCAATTCCGCTACCATTGAGGGGCTAGCACCAGTGCTGCGTGGAACACACTCGATTCCACTGAAAACTGGTGCAGGATTCGCCAGGTCCATGATTGACACTCGGGAGGCTGAGAAACTGCAGCCGCGCATACACAGCACACTCCCAGGACACACTTATCCCAGCCAAAAAGATGGCACGCTGTGCTGGAGTGCGCCCATATAGCTGATGGGTTGGCTGGGGCCAGAGGGCACCCAAGGGTGTGGCCTTAGGGGGACATCTATATAACCAGTGGCACCAGGTTACAAATGGGCTGGTAACGGTGTGCGCAGCTGCGTGGCTGCCTTGCCGGCTACAGCATTGGTGTTCCATGTCTGTCCACCCTGATCCCACAGCCCACCTCCTGGCCACCCCTCACAGCCCCCCGGCCCTGGCAGAAGCCCTCCCAACCCCCAGCTAACAGCATAACTGTCAGCACGCAATAGCCATGTTGGACACTTTCCGTACCCCCTCGCTGTCCCTCAGCAGCCGCCACGCCGGTTTACCGAGTTTTAAAAGCACAAGTGAACCCCGCCGTGGAGAACTTGGCCCATCGGAAGCGGAGAATCGCGAAGGCCCTGGAGAGTACTGGCTCAGGCCCACTAATTATATGTAAATGGTGCCTACTGTACGTGCAGAGTGAAATGCATTGATGCCATTTTCGAGGTGATGGAGAATTGCGATTTGGCAACAAATCGGCGCCTGCCGTGATTTTGGCGTTGGAAGCTATTCTCTGCCCAATCGCATTTCCCGATTTTGCCGTCGGCTAACGGAGAAGCCCGCCCACGATTTTTAAAAGCACAAGTGAACCACGCCGTCGGCTAGGCCAATAAATGCTGGCTTAGCTGGCGAGGCCCAGATCAAGTGAAATTATTTTTTAATTGTGATGGTTTCAATCGAGTCAGTTTGTATTGCAGATTTCTTATTAATGCTGCAACAGTTGGTTGGCGTTCCATTACACTGAAAAGTGTGATAAATATAGGTTTATCAGATCCACGTGCCTGGTCCTCTCTCCTGCGAATAATGACATGCTAATCATGCAGAATGCTACTATTGTGCGAATCCTCATGCTTGACAGGCTTAAGAACAAATTACCAGCTCAGTTAATGTGTGTAACCTGGGAAGGTTCAGAAGGTACAGTACAGAAGAGGGCATTTCATGGTGTTGTGCCTGTGTGAGCTGTCCAATCTAGCCCCATTTGCCCATAACCCTGCAAATGAGTCCTCTTCAAGTACACATTCAATTGCCTTTTTAAAATTCTTATCTGATTCCACCATCCTTTCAGGTCACGTGCTCTAGATCATAATGATTAGGTGTGCAAAGAATTCTCCTCAATTCCCCTCTACTCCCTGTGCCAATTATTTTAAATCTACAATCTTTTGTTACCGGCCCATTATCAGAGAAAATATTTCCTTGGTACTAGCTCTACTTAACCTCTCATCATTTTGATCATTTCTATTAGATCTCATATTAAGCTTCCTTGGCCGAAGGAGAACAATCCCAGTCAGCCTCATTGTCTCTCCACATTACCGAAATCTCTACCTTGCATTATCCTTGCAAATGTCCTTTGTACCCTTTCCAAAGACCTTGACATGTTTCCGAAAGTGGAGTGCCCAGAATTGGACACAATATTCCAGCTGAGGTCCATCTGTGATTTGTATAAGTTTGGAATTACTTCCTTGCTTTTGTTTTCCCTAAATGCAAAGGCAAGTTTCCCACCTGCTTTTTAACTGGCTTTTAGCGACATGCCCTTGCCTAGCGTCAGAATTATATCAATATGCGAGCTTAGGGCCCTTCTCCTCTTTTGCACCCCCCTCTACCTCGCCCATTGCAAAATACAATTTAGAGTATGCTACCTTGTCATGTTGTTTCTCCCAAAGTACATTAACTTCACAGCTGCTCCTACCAAGTGTCTGTCCGCTCAGTAAGCTTGTTTATATTTTTCTGAAATCTGCTACTATTCTGCTCACTGTTTTACGACATTTCAGTTGAGTTACATTTTGTGTTTGGTGGAGTAAACGATAGTGTAAAAAAACTGAGCCCAGAGGTTAAAAAGGATGTGTTGTCATCCTTCCATTTATGAAAGATGATAAACATCCAGCAGACAAATCCATTTGGTGCACCTTTGCTGATAGCTGAAGAGGTCAATCCTTGGGAGCGCCGCACATGAAGCTGCCACGTGATGTTGGACTGTTGTTTTTGGGGTTGCCGCCTATTGCTAAACTGCTGTTGCTTCTGGTCATTGTGGTGGCACATGCCAGCCCACAGGAGGTGTCACCATTTCCCCTTTTGCCAGCTAGTGACTCCCAGGTGCAATAATCGATGATTAGGTCTTCAGGTCACACATGCAAGCATCCTTGAAATGAACTCTGAGTGCCCCGCTTGTCATCTGGCTAAGCTACCTCACCACAAGAACAGTCTTTAGGTATGTAACCTTATATCATGCAGTTCTGCTTGAGCCAACAAATCTATGTATGTTTGAAGAGAGCTAACACCTTTGGCAGATCTGTCTTATCTGTCTTTGAGAAGATGCAACCTTAGTGAAGTTGTCCTGCAGAACATACCCATAGTGTACTGCAGACAGAAAAGATAGAAATTGTTGGACCTGGAAGCACCACTAGCACTGGGAGAGATCATGGAGAGCATTAGCTCCATGCAGACGGGGACGGCGCCGGGACCGGACGGATTCCCGGCGGACTTCTACAAAAAATTTGCGACAGCGCTGGCCCCGCACCTGCGGGAGATGTTCACAGACTCGCTAGCTAGGGGCACACTGCCACCCACGTTAGCACAGGCCTCAATCTCGCTGATACCTAAGAAAGACAAAGACCCAACGGAATGTGGGTCATACAGACCCATATCTCTGCTGAACGCAGACGCCAAAATACTGGCCAAAATCCTAGCCAAAAGGCTAGAAGACTGTGTACCTGAGGTGGTCACAGAGGACCAGACGGGCTTCGTCAAAGGTAGACAGCTCACCTCGAACATCAGGCGCCTGCTGAACGTGATAATGACCCCCTCCGGGGAGAGAACACAAGAGGTGATCGTCTCCCTGGACGCAGAAAAGGCCTTCGACAGAGTCGAATGGAAATACCTCATAGAGGTACTGGAGCGGTTCGGGCTTGGAACAGGGTTCACCGCGTGGGTAAAACTCCTATACAACGCCCCCATGGCGAGTGTACGGACCAACAATACCAACTCCCAATACTTCCAGCTGCACAGGGGCACCAGACAAGGATGCCCACTGTCCCCACTGCTGTTCGCACTAGCAATCGAACCGCTAGCAATTGCGCTCAGGGCAGCAAAAAATTGGAGGGGGATCCGAAGGGGAGGCAGAGAGCACAGAGTCTCACTCTATGCAGACGATCTGCTCCTCTACATCTCGGACCCACAAAGCAGCATGGACGGAATCATCGCGCTCCTGAAAGAGTTTGGAGCCTTCTCGGGCTACAAACTCAACATGAGCAAAAGCGAGATCTTCCCAGTACACCAGCAAGGGGGGGGGGGGGGGGGGGGGCAGCACTAAAGGGGCTGCCGTTCAAACAAGCCCGTCATAAATTCCGCTACCTGGGGATCCAAATAGCCCATGACTGGAAAGGGATCCACAAATGGAACCTCACCAGCCTGGCGGAGGAAGTAAAAAAGGACCTGCAAAGATGGAACACACTCCCACTCTCCCTCGCAGGAAGAGTCCAGACGATCAAAATGAACGTATTGCCCAGGTTCCTCTTCCTGTTAGATCCATTCCGATCTACATCCCCAAGGCCTTCTTCATAGCGCTGGACAAACTTATCATGGCGTTCGTATGGGGGGGTAAAAATGCTAGGATCCCAAAGAAGGTCCTACAGAAAACAAAATCCAGGGGGGGGCTAGCCCTCCCGAAGCCAGAAGCCGAGTGGGTGCGTGCGGAGGAGGTCTCCTGCATGGGGACCTCCCTCCGGGCCCTCGCCACGGCAGCACTCCCATCCCCACCCAAAAAACACTCCAGCAGCCCAGTGGTGACAGCCACCCTCCAATCCTGGAACCAACTGCGGCAGCAATTTGGCCTGAACAAAATGTCGGACAAGGCTCCCATCTGCAACAACCATAGGTTCAAACCAGCACTGACTGACGCCACCTTCAAAAGGTGGAGACAGGACGGGGGGACACTGACAGTCAGGGACCTATACACGGACGACAGGATCGCAACACTGGACAAACTGACAGAGAAATTTCAGCTAGCTGGGGGGAACGAGCTACGGTACCTGCAGCTCAAAAACTTCCTACGAAAGGAGACAAGGACGTACCCACAACCGCCACGACAGACACTACTGGAAGACCTACTGGACGCAAGTATCCTAGAGAAAGGGAACTGTAGTGACATGTATGGCCGACTGGTAGATAGGGACGACAACGTACTGGATGCAACAAGAAGGAAATGGGAGGACGACCTGGGGATGGAGATAGGGTGGGGACTCTGGAGCGAAGCACTGCATAGGGTCAACTCCACCTCCACGTGCGCAAGGCTCAGCCTGACGCAACTAAAAGTGGTACATAGAGCCCACTTAACGAGAAACCGTATGAGTAGGTTCTTCCCGGAGGTGGAGGACAGATGTGAGCGGTGCCAAAGAGGCCCGGCCAACCACGCCCACATGTTCTGGTCTTGCCCCAGACTTGTGGAGTACTGGACAGCCTTCTTCGAGGCTATGTCCAAAGTGGTGGGGGTGAGGGTGGAGCCATGCCCGATAGTGGCGGTCTTCGGGGTTTCAGACCAGCCAGATCTATTCCTGGGGAGGAGGGCGGACGCCCTTGCCTTTGCCTCCCTGATCGCCCGCCGTAGAATCCTGTTTGGTTGGCGGTCAGCAGCACCGCCCAGAGCTGCAGACTGGCTGTCCGACCTCTCGGATTCTCTCTCTAACAATTTGTAATTTGTTCAATATAAAACATGAAAACTGAATAAAAAACATTTATTAAAAAAAAGATAGAAATTGTTGAGCTTATTTTCTTGATAGCTGCAAGCTGTCCATTTTTCACAGCCATGCAACAAGGTGCTGAGAACATCGGCCTTGTAAACCATCAGCTTGGTCCGAAGGGTCAGCTTGACGTTACTCCATGTGAGTTTCACAAGCCAGCCAAAAGTGATAGCTGCTTTCCTGGTGTGTGTATGGAGCTCTGCATCAATTGATAGATTTTCAGTATGTAACAGAATTTGCTAACCACTCGCAGTGGGCTGTCACTTAGTGTGATCAGAGGCAGAGTTGCATCACTTTGTCCCATGGCCACGATTTTCTTGTTACTCGGAGTGTGGGAGAACAAGTTACAGACATGGTAGAGATAGATGCAGACCCCTCAGCCGTTCAGCTTGAGGCTGCCGAGCGAACAGAAGAAAACCCAGCAAGGGCAGAATCCCAGCTGCACTGCTCAAGCATGGAAAGCCCCATCTATTACCATAACTCTATCACCTCCTCTTCCTCTGCTGGTAAGTAAGCTCCATTCTACAGGAGATGTGTGACGCCAAAATGACCACACAATACATAAGACCATAAGACCATAAGACATAGGAGTGGAAGTAAGGCCATTCGGCCCATCGAGTCCACTCCGCAATTCAATCATGGCTGATGGGCATTTCAACTCCACCTACCAGCATTCTCCCCGTAGCCCTTAATTCCTCGCGACATCAAGAATTTATCTATCTCTGCCTTGAAGCCATTTAGCGTCCCGGCCTCCACTGCACTCCGCGGCAATGAATTCCACAGGCCCACCACTCTCTGGCTGAAGAAATGTCTCCGCATTTCTGTTCTGAATTTACCCCCTCTAATTCTAAGGCTGTACCCACGGGTCCTCGTCTCCTCGCCTAATGGAAACAGTTTCTTTGCGTCCACCCTTTCTAAGCCATGTATTATCTTGTAAGTTTCTATTAGATCTCCCCTTAACCTTCTAAACTCCAATGAATACAATCCCAGGATCCTCAGCCGTTCATCATATGTTAGACCCGCCATTCCAGGGATCATCCGTGTGAATCTCCGCTGGACACGCTCCAGTGCCAGTATGTCCTTCCTGAGATGTGGGGCCCAAAACTGGACACAGTACTCCAAATGGGGCCTAACCAGAGCCTTATAAAGGCTCAATAGCACATCGCTGCTTTTATATTCCAACCCTCTTGAGATAAATGACAACATTGCATTCGCTTTCTTAATCACAGATTCAACCTGCATGTTTCCCTTTAGGGAATCCTCGACTAGCACTCCCAGATCCCTTTGTACTTTGGCATTATGAATTTTCTCACCGTTTAGAAAGTAGTCTATGCTTGGATTCTTTTTTCCAAAGTGCAAGACCTCACATTTTCTCACGTTGAATTGCATCAGCCATTTCCTGCACCACTCTCCCAAACTGTCTAGATCCTTCTGCAGCCTCCCCACTTCCTCAGCACTACCTGCCTGACCACCTAACTTCGTATCATCGGCAAACTTCGCTAGAATGCCCCCAGTCCCTTCATCCAGATCATTAATATATATGGTGAACAGCTGTGGCCCCAACACTGAACCCTGTGGGACACCGCTGGTCACCGGCTGCCATTCCGAAAAAATACAGAAACAAAGGTGATAAAGGCGACTGAAATGACTACAGGAACATCTCACTGCTTAGCATCCTGGGGAAGGCCTTTGCCAGGGTCATACTTAAAGGACTCATCTACTTGAAGACTGAGTGTACTTGGAAACATAATGTGGTTTTCATGCTAATGGAGATTGTCGTTTCCATACACCAACTACAAGGGAAGTGTAGGGAACAAGATATATCGCTTTTCTTTCATAGATCTCACTAAGCCATTCGACAGCATCAGCAGAGTAGCACTCTGCGAGATTTGGGGAAAATTGCCAGTCCGTCAAAATGCCTCAGTCTCATGTTTCTTCCATGACAACATACACTGCACTGTACAGTTTGATGGCTCCACTTCCAACAGTTTTGGAATGGAAAATGGTGCGAAACAGGGCTGTGTCCTAGCTCCTACTCTGTTTAGTGTCTTCTTCCACATGATCCTGACTTAGTCTTTGCTCCAGATTATGGAAGAATCTCCTTGCACATTAGGTCGGATAGCAAGCTCCACAATCTTTCAGGACTGAAAGTGGAAAGCAAATCATATTGCTTCCTGATCAGAGAACACCTTGACTGACAATTTTGTACTCGTTTCCCATGTAGAAACTCAGTTACAAAACTCCTGGACTGTGTCTCCCATGCCTGTAACTTGGTTAAAAAAGATACAAAGGTAAGCTTCAATAGCATTGAGGGTGATAGGTACAGATGCATCGGATGTGACAGAACTGAAAATAAGCTGTTTGAGGTTATGGACTGGATTTGATGTTTAGTTTAGGATTGGACAGGATTCTGATGTTACAAATTTCTCAGTTTACCCTTAGAGCGCAGAAAGCAAGGGAAATAAATTCAGAGAGTTGGGGATCAGAGTTTATGGAGCCAAACAATACTGTAAATATTTAGTTGAATGTGGGTGTAGGTCAGCCGAGGCCTGATGGTCAACAGGTCCTTCAATGAGAGTTTTCAGAAAATCCGTTTTGAGAATTAAGTCTCGAACAGTTTCGCAAAGCCAGGAATGGGGCAGGTCGGGACTTGTACATATGCATGTTGCAGAAGCAGCTGCCCATATAAAATAACAGCTGCCTCCAGTGATGTCAAAATTTCATTAGCCAGGATTGGGAAACATGGGGTAGGATTCTCCGAGCCCCGCTCCGGGCCGGAAAATCACCGAAACCGCGCCACGCTGCCCCGATGCCGAGGACCGGAGAATCGCTGCCATTTGCGCCGACGCGTTTGGAGCGGCGCCGGTCATGGGCCGCCGATTCTCAAGCCTTGATGGGCCGAGCGGCTGCACGGAAACGGCAGAGACCCGCCGGCGCCGCCCACACCTGCTCGCAGCCAGCGGGAACTCTGCATGCAAGGTCGGGGGGGGCAGCCTGTGGGGGGGGGTCCTTCACCGCGGGGGGCCTCCGATGGGGTCTGGCCCATGATCGGGTCCCACCGATCGGCCTCAACCCCAGTCTCTCCAGCTCCGGCCCTAATTTGTTACGCGGCCCGGACCCTGAACCTCCACGCCATGTTGCGTCGGGGCTGGCACGTTGAGGAAGTCCCCCGCGCATGCACGAGTTGGGCGGAGGTTGGCACGGGGAAGGGAGGCTGGAGCGGCGTCAACCACTCCAGCGTAATCGGTAGTGCCCACGCCCGTTTCACGGCGTTGTGAAATGCAACGGCGTTCATGACGGTGCGGACAATCTGCCTCCATTTTGGAGAATCGCGCCCATGATATTTGCATATTAGATTCAGTAGGAACAGGTCTAAACTTTGGAGAGGTAGGATTCGTTATGGAGAGTTAATGTAGGATATGGACCCAGGACACCTCAGGATGAGGTCAACTGTCTTTTGGGAAAGGTAAGCTGTCCTTTGGAAGAAGAAAGCTTCCCTTTGGCATTGTCTAAAGTGGACAGGAATGCATGTAAAAAGGGCATAAAAGCATTGCAACTGTCAAGAGAACTGTTAAAAGCAACCATCAAAACAAAAAAAATCAAAAGTCAATTTCAAAAGCAAATGTTAAACACAACTGTCAAGCTGACAAGATATTTAAAACTCTGATCATTTAAATACTTGAAAAGAACTGTCTGAAGTGTTTTTTAAAAAATCAGTGTTTGCTACTTTGCTCTGTCCTTTGACAACTAGATTAATTCTAGGATTACTGATTTTACAACATTCCATTATCACAGCGGGGTGCCTGACATTTCACTGTTTGATTGGCAACTACAAGACCGTTTGAAGTCGGATTATGAATTCCGATATTTGTTTTTATACAGGATTAAGCGCTTGAACAAAATCTTTGTTTTTATAAGAAATTTATAAGTAGTTGAGGTAATGGAAATATAGTGAATGAATTTTTTTGAATGAGTGTTTTTTTAAATAAAGTCTGCAATCTCAGCAAGTGTTCTGTGGCCTGCCTAAGGTGGACTCTGGGTGAGTGCAACAGAAGAGAGTGGTGTGTGTGGAGCATAAGTTGACACTAAGTTGGCATAGTGACTATAAAGGATCATGTTAGTGGGTAGAGGGGCACAGTTTGGCATGATGGGTATGAGGGACAATTGAGATGGATAGAAGGGCATGGGTTGGCAAGGAGGTCATGAAGTGTGTTTGGGGGTTGGTAGGGGTTATGGGGAATGGGGAGTGTGGTGAAGAATGGGAAAAGAGTGTGGAGAGTGTGGGCTATTCATTCTGAAAATCTGGGACATAATGCCAGTGTATCGATGTATGACTCCTGCCCAACCCACCTCCACACCCAGGAGCCTCCACACTGTTTCCAGACTCTCCTGCATTACTCCCATTTTCACCTGCCTCAACATAAACTGAAATCCTGTCCTTCGGGGCACTCTCTCTCAGGCAGGGTTTGTGGAGCTGGGAATTGACTCTTCTTGGGAGCAAACATTCAGGTCTTAATGGGCTGGATTCTCCGGTCCCCCAGCAGTGTGTTCCTCAGCCATGTGCCATTCGTTGGCGGTGGGATTCTGTCTTAGTCATTGTTCAAGATTCTTTTAAGATTAATGTGCAGATTCAGTTGGCAGTTAGGAAGGCAAATTCAATGTTAGCATTCATGTCGAGAGAGCTAGAATACAAGATCAGGGATGTACTTCTGAGGGTGTTTAAAGCTCTGGTCAGACCCCATTTGGAGTATTGTGAGGCGTTTTGAGCCCCGTATCTAAGGAACGATTTGCCGGCCTTGGAAAGGGTCCAGAGGAGGTTCACAAAAATGATCCCTGGAATGAAGAGCTTGTCATCTGAGAAGCGGTTGAGGACTCTAGGTCTGTACTCGTTGGAATTGGAAAGAAGAAGGGGGGTCTTATTGAAGCTTACAGGATATTGAGAGGCCTGGATAGAGTGGACATGGAGAGGATGTTTCCACTTGTAGGAAAAACTAGAACCCAAGGGCACAGCCTCAGACTGTTGGGATGATTCTTTAAAACTGAGATGAGGAAGCATTTCTTCAGCCAGAGGGTGGTGAATCTGTGCAACTCTTTGCCGCAGAAGAGTGTGGAGGCCAAATTACTGCCTTTAAGACAGAGATAGATAGGTTCTTGATTAATAAGGGGATCAGGGGTTACGGAGAGATGACAGGAGAATGGGAATGAGAATAATATCAACCATGATTGAATGGCAGAGCAGACTCGATGGGCCGAATGGCCTAATTCTGCTTTGATTTCTTATGGTCTTTCCTGCCGCTTGTGAATGGGATTTCCCATTGTAACCACCTGATCCCGCAGGAAACGCGGGCGGGGGTGCACTGCTGGCGGGAATAGTGAATCGCACCGACCGGAGAGTTCCATCCAATATTTATCAGCGTTTACTATCTAATTTACTTCACAGCCAGCTGGAAAGAAAATAACAGAAGTTTAATTTTAAAGTATTGAAAATCAATTTATGATTATGACAAAATTCTCATCACTCTGCTGTTTATCTGACATATCAATGTTCAACTGAAACCTGTTGCACTGATTGTCGCTCTTATTTAAATCCAAAAATGTGCGACCCCTTATGTGGTAGTGACAAATTCACAGTCTACTTCTTGTAATTGGAAGTCTCCCATCTCGCTCATCTGACACCACCGACCGTGGTGGGCAGTAAGAAAAATACACAAATTACAGTCACATTTTGCAGTACACTTAACTGAGCAGATGAGGGCGCTGCATCGTGCTAAAACATTCACATCTCCAGAGTGTGATCAAAGGAACAGTATTCGAGAACACCAACATAGTCTTAAAAAAGCAACTCAACCCAGTTAATAGTCTGTGGTACATTAGTGTGAGACGTGCATAATATTGCTGCAGGAATGGTGTCCTAATTCCCCTTTCCACACATTACCACATTCGATGCGACTTCCACTAACTGATTTCTAAAAGATACTTTAAAATATAATCTCTTGATAAGTGCAAGTTGGTTTTCAACCAATAAAAAAATGAATTACATGATAATCAGAACTAAGAAACGTAAATAATGCAACAAAATAGGAATTTATTGTAACAATGACTGAATTATGAAACAATATAAATTAAGGACGTTTGAACTGACAGAAATGGACAGTGATTTTGAGAAAACTTTTAACAGGAGTCACATATTTTCAGATTTTGGTAACAATGAGAATAACTGTAACATGTTATTGCAATAAGTAAACTGCTTCGTAAACTGCTGTTGTAGAGCACGCTTAACAATTTAACAGCCCTGCATTATTCATACAATAGCTATATTTTGTTATACAATTTGTTTCACACATTAATCTGAAAACATAAAGGGTCAAATGTTCAGGAGTTCCTACTCAGAGGAAAATCAGGCAACTACATTTTTCATTTGTAAAGATAAAACACTGTCTCTATTATAATAGAGTGACAGACATTTTCTGGAGTGAGGTTGGAGTGTGTTTCAGGATGACTTCACAATAATAAGGTTTTATATTATTTATAAACCAAAAGAGTGACGTTGACAGAGTTCCTGGACTGTACAATATTCTAGGATCTCATTCCAGTTCATTTGTTCTAACAGCGATAAGGAACAAGGAAGAATGTAGGTATTGTGCATTTTCAAACTCCAAGGCAAAACTGAGTGTTAAAGCCCTTGTAAAGCCACATCTTCAAATTCAATTATTCCCATTGGATGACTGGGTTATGTAGCTCTCACTAGTCTTAGATGTTGAAATATATTTTCAGCTATTGCTTGTTAGTCTTCATAGGAGCAGCTATGATGCAAAGAAGATTCAAAATGAAATAACGGCTTGATTTGTTTTAACTACAAATCCTCATTCGTCAGAAGACTTCTTTATTCATATCCACAATCTGATTACATTATGCACCTTCAGTGTGAAATACAGGTTCTGATCAAATCAGCCCTGGGCAAGCTGAATAAGTTGTATGTACAATGAGTAAATGTCTGACGGAGGGCTGAATACATTTTGCCAAACGAGTAAGACTCAATTCTCTTTTTCAAAACTGGGGCTGGAATGATAGTTTCTCATATGGCAATTGTTTCCGCAGCTTTACTTGCACATTTTTAATGTTCAGACTGTTTATTGTCAATTTTTTTGGATGCCAGGATTGTGTGATGTATTGTAACCATGAGCCTATTACGACTGACTGAGACCAACTAGTTGCCTCGGTCATTTTAATCCGGTCAAGTAATTTTCAAAGAGAATGCAGTTAGCAGTCCATTATGTTATTAAAATGACATTGATCGAACAGGCAACATAATAATAGGCTGAGGCGAAAACCCCAACTATTTCTAAGCAAGAGGTTCAGCATCTTGCTGCTTTTTTTATTGCTTAATGGGGTTCAGATTGCAAACAGAAGCTTTCAGTTGAGGAAAGTGATAACCGACCTTTCCCAGCAGGCTATGTTATAGAGGATATCCAGCAGAGAGTCATTGAATACCATAAATATTCAAACAAATGAGCTGAACTCATAACCCACCAGTAGTTTCTTACCATTGTCTTCAGATAGAACTTCCTTCTATTATTTAAAGGACTGCGGCAACAGTTTTATTGATGTGGGAAGGCAGTTTTACAAAGTTTTTATGTGCAATGACACTTTTCCTCCTGTTAACAAGCAGACATTTCCCAGTCAGTGCGGCCACATTAATCTACATTCAGCACAATGTATTTAATTGAATGTGCAAAGGGACACATTGGCTCCTTTACTTGAACATGAATGATTGTTATCCCTTGACTGTGGATAAACATTGACAAGGTGGTGGTGTGGGGGTATAGTTAGATAAAGAACGAGTGATAATGTATCAATCACCTATTTTACATCTTATCTGATCCCCTTTTCCAGGCAAGATGTAAAATGGATAATTGATACATTATCATTCGTTCTTTATCTAACTATACCCCCACCCCACTGGCCAAATCCCCAGCCTCCACTGTGCCCGGTGATAAAAGTTTAAAATACCATTTGCAATAAAAGTTTAAAATACCACCCTGTCTTTAGGTTAACTCAGGGCACATCAGCATATAGTTGTCTACTGCCCCCAAACTAGATCTTCAAGATCTGACTGCTGCCCTGGGGAACAGGAATTCCCTGAACAGGATTAGAACTAACATTCACAAAGTGAAAAGAAACAACTGATATGAACTGATATTCATGGAATATTTCAACTTCCTGAAGTAGGTTTTCCCAAATCCTTGTCTCCATTCCCATTTACAGTTGCCCCTTTTTGCCTTGAGCAGAACTGGATGTTGGCTAAATCATCGGGCCGGAACATTTCGATGGCATAAAGAAAGACTTGCATTTATTCAATGTTTTTTGTGACTGTAGGGAATTCTAAAGCTCCTTAAAACAGATTAAGTATTTTACAATGTAGTTGTGATAATTTAGGAAACACAGTTGATTTTCTCACAGACAGTTCCCTCAAATGACAATGACCAGATAATCTGTTTTAGCCATTTGGTTTGAGGAATCAATAGTGGCCAGGACCCCATGCAGAATTCCATAAGCCGTCTTCAAAATAATTGCAATTTTTCCCGGCTGGCAGAGAAGATGGGGGCTTCAGGGTAGTCACAACAGTGCTGGCACTGATCCACTGTTGGCACATTCTACTTCAAACATGGCTGCTTGGCGCTAGGTAAAATGCACAAGTTTCGAGTGGGCAGCAGCTGTTTGCCAATTAAACCAACAACGAATACCAACAACGGAGCGTGAATGAGAGTTTGATGGAAGGGAGAGAAGGTCACAGATGTTCCAAAATTCATAAAATAAAGTGGGAGGAAAAGGAGTCCCTATTTCAGGAATAGGTTTTTGGTCTGGCTTACAATCCATTCACATCGATGATAGTAACTCTTCATGCTGCTGGTAGTAATTCTGTTCACATCTCTAGTAGTCATTAAATGAGCATTAATTGTTAAGAATTATTTAACAATTAACATTTAATTGTGTACATTTACTCGGGATTCACTTCTATAACAAGGAACAGGAACTCTGGTTGTTTGCTGAGGAGGTGCATGCTTGTAACGTGTATGTGATGATCGGAATACCTTGCCCCTTTAAGAGGCTTGTGATGATCGGAATACATTGCCCCTTTAAGAGGCTTGGAACCCTGGGGGACTCCGCCTCTGGCTACGCCCCCTGGGAAACAGTACTTAAGATGAGACTCCATTTTGCGAGCACGCTTCTCATGGAGGCTGCCATTGTTCACTGCTTATTAAAGCCTTTGATTACTGACCTAACTTTCGTGTCGTAATTGAGAGTGCCTCAGTGTATCTCTGTAAATAAATGCTTGTAAACGTGTGTAAACATTGGGCTTCAGTTTTATCTTTCACAAACTGGCTTCCTGGATTATAAATTGGTCGCACAGAATAATTTCCTGAAGGTGAACATTGGAAGAAAAAAATTCAGACAGAAAACTAAAATCCAAGTGGCCAATAAGAAAAATGCCTCAAACAAGTGTAAATTGTCGGTGTCTGATTATCCCTCAAAATTCGGACAGACTGAACCATTTAATCGGTAGAATAATGAAGTAGATATCATAGAATCATAGAATTTACAGTGCAGAAGGAGGCCATTCGGCCCATCGAGTCTGCACCGGCTCTTGGAAAGAGCACCCTACCCAAGGTCCATACCTCCACCCTATCCCCCAACCCAGCAACCCCATCCAACACTAAGGGCAATTTTGGACACGAAGGGCAATTTATCATGGCCAATCCACCTAAACTGCACATCTTGGACTGTGAGAGGAAACCGGAGCACCCGGAGGAAACCCACGCACACACAGGGAGAATGTGCAGACTCAGCATAGACAGTGACCCAAGCCGGGAATCGAATCTGGGACCCTGGAGCTGTGAACAATTGTGCTAATCATAATGCTACCATGCTGCCATGTATTGCCTCCCTACCAAAGAGGTTATGCAGTGTGACCTTTGTATTTCATTTCCTACAAGAAGCAACAAAATAAATTATTTTGTGAATCATAGATAACAGAATTCCTACAGTGCAGAAGGAGGCCATTCAGCCCATCGAGTCTGCACCAACCCACTGAAAGAGCACCCCACCGAGGCTCACTCCCCCTGCCCTAACCCAGCAACCCCAGAACCCCATCTCATCTGCACATCCCTAAACACTAAGCAGCCATTTTGCATGGCCAATCCACCTAACCGGCACTTCTTTGGACTGTGGGAGGAAATCGGAGCACCCGGAGGAAACCCCACGCAGACAAGGGGAGAAAGTGCAAACTCCACACAGACAATCACCTAAAGTCAGAATTGAACCCGTGTCCCTGGCGCTGTGAGGGAGCAGTGCTAACCACTGTGCCACCATGCCGCCCACTATCAGTTGGACAGTGAAGGTTTTGGAGCTTCTATCAGAATTCTTGGATGCAGTGTTTATGATTTTGGTCGAAACCAGTAATTAAACAAAAACATTTTTAATCTCAGTTATTTACTCAAATAATGAAGCTAAAAGATTCCATTATTTAAAACAGAAGAATTTGTACTTGTGCAGAAGTCAACAATGCAAATATTAAATATTATCTTGGGTAACCAACTATACTGTAAAATACAGAATCAAAATCAGTAAACCATGAATTAACAGACAAATTGTGATTGACTATAAATGATACACAATGAGAGAAACAACTAATCAGATCTTACAAATTGGTTCAGTTGTCTACTCAGCACTTAAATCTTCATCAGTTCTTCTTCAACTCTTCCTCTCCTCATATTTAGCCTGATCGCCAGCCGAAAGTAGCACACAGCCAAGCCAAGTTACACAAGTATAGTCTACACCGAGGGGGTGGGATTCTCCCCTAACCGGCAGGGTGGGGGGTCCCGGAATCCTCCACACCTTCAGGGGCTAGGCCCGCCCCGGAGTGGTTTAAGCCCCGCTGGCCTCGCCAACCGGCGCCAAAGGGCCTCCGCCGGCCGGCACGAGTTAGCGCATGCGCGGAACATCAGCATGTGCTAGCATCATCCCCGAACATGCACAGAGGGCTTCGTTTCCACACCGGCAATGACGGACCGCTACAGCCGCCGGTGCGGAAGAAGAGAGTGCCCCCACGGCACAGGCCCACCCGCAGATCGGTGGGCCCCGATCGCGGGCCAGGCCACAGTGGGGGCTCCTACCGGGGCCAGATCCCCCAAGAACCCCTGAGGCCGCCCGCGCCGCCAGGTCCCGCCGGTAAGTACCTGCTCCAATTTACGCCGGCGGGACTGGCAAAAAACGGGCAGGACTTCGGCCCATTGCAGGCCGGAGAATTTGTGCGGCCCCGGGGCCCATTAAGTCGCGCCAGTTCCCGCCAATCTCCAAGACGGGCGGGGGGGGGGGGGGGGGGGGTCGGAGAATCCCGTCACATGTCTGCAGATCATTCTCAAATTGTCCAGCCTCAATGGCACATTCGATGCCACAAGCATCGAAAGAAAGAGTCCACATCAGACAGCAAAGTGATTTGATCACTTCTTGGTTCCTGATGCACAGGGACACTGATGGCGTTCACAAGGACATGCCACCATCAACATCACCAACTCACCAACCAAACAAGAAAGACACTCAACCATAATAATTAATGAATTTTGGACTCATGCATATGAATTGGACTTATTGTTTAATGATCACTGTTGTCATAACTTGTACATAGCATCACGTATTTACCTGTTTTTGTTCAATATTCTTTAACACTGTACAGAAAATATGTAACACGAAAAAAAGGGGGATGTGGTGATATGCATCACTGTAAATACACAAGGGGTTAATGTAAATACATGTAGACTAGATAAACACTAGAGGGAGCACCAGAGACATGACACACAGACATTCAACCAATAGGTCAGTAAGATACAACACGACCAATGGGCATTCACGACACACACACAGAGGTGACACTGCCACAGGAGGGCATTACACCAACCCATATATAAGGACACAGTACACATTATCTTCCTCTTTCCAGTGGAGACACTTAGTGAGTAGACAGGGTTGATTTGGAAAACATCACACCCACCACATGGATTGTAGCAGCCTGGTTCGTCAGTCTGAGTAGCTATAGCAGGATTAACAGGAGAGTCGAATCTAAGTAGGAGAATCGTTAACAGTTTAATAAATGTGTTAAAGCTATCTCCAAGTCTGAACCTTCCTTTGTCAGAGTGCACATTAAGGAAGCAGCTTATCCTTCGTCAAGAGCATAACAAAACAATAAAGAGGCAGTTTCCTTGAAATGAAACACAGAGAAAATAATTCTGAGGGTAAGGGTGTGAGTAATGATGAATCTGTACAAATTATATTGGACACAAGGAGGTTTGTGATGAATTCATGAGTCATGGAGTTCTTTAACTGTGTAGTACTAAATAGTATATATACTTCAAAGGTATGTGGGATGATTTGGTTATAATGTTATCTTAATTGACTAAGTTATTAGGATCAGTGCAAGGTTGGGAAATGTAAAAGTACCACTTGCTTTAGATTTGGTGATGAGAACAGTGGTCACTAAAAATAATTGTAAATTCATAAAAAAGCTTAGTCCAGTTATTTTACATAAATGCTGATGTAGTTTGTAGTGAGATACTTGTGCCGTTGAATAAATCTTCTATGAGAAAGGCGCAAATGAAACTTGACATGGAACTTTATAAGTTGATTACTTTTGGAAAGTCAGTTGATCTGAGGTTTACCTATTCTGGTCTTCATTGTATCCTCTTAGCAAAACCTGGTGTTTCTCATCGGAGTGTCAGATAAGTTTTAATGGCAGAGGCAGACTTATAATTTTGGGGGCCTGCGCTCTCCCTCTTTGCAGGGCCCCTATTACGCGCCCTTCCTCCTGGTGATGTGGCGACCATCCCCCAATGATGTCAGGTTCCACCACAATGATGTCAATCTCCACCCCCAATGACATCAAGTCTCAATTACGCCAATGCCCTCCTGACCCCACCCACACTCAGATCACACAACAAAAGGCACAAAAACCCCAAATCACTGTTTAATTGCTGTGGTGCTCTTTAACTTATGACAACAAGAAGCCTGTACTGTCATTGATAAATTGAAATCCAAGCCTACCTGTTGTCAGCATCATGGTAGAGATGGTCAATATTCTGAGCTGTATGTCTTGAGGTGAGTAAACTAGCTGGTGAGCAACGGGGTGGAGATATCAGCTGATGATATGACTGCAGCACAGCACAGGCCAGTGCAGGACAGAATGAGCCAGAAAAAGTCCAGCGTAGGAGCAAATACTCCAATGAAGTGGAATATCCAGTCCAAATCTAATATCAGTCGCTTTGTAATTCTCTGGCAAGATTCCGTTCTTTGTCCAGAAAAGAGGAGACTTTCTGAAGACCTGTACTGAGAGTGTTGGGCAATCCATCCATCCAAAAGGCAGTAACTTTAACTTGCAAAACAAATGTTGATAGTTCTGCACCAATATTGCGAACAACTAGACTAGAAGGGCTTGAGTTACACAAGGAGGAGGTGTTAGCGATTCCGGAAAGTGTTAAAATAGATAAGTCCTCTGGGCTGGATGGGATTTATCCTAGGATTTTCTGGGAAGCTAAGGAGGAGATTTCTGAGCCTTTGGTTTTGATCTTTAAGTCATCTTTGTCTTCAGGAATAGTGCCAGAAGACTGGAGGATAGCAAATGTTGTCCCCTTTTTCAAGAAGTGGAGTAAAGACAACCCCGGTAATTATAGACAGTGAGCCTTACTTCTGTTGTGGGCAAAGTCTTGGAAAGGTTTATAACAGATAGAATGTATAATCATCTGGAAAGGAATAATTTGATTAGAGATAGTCAACACGGTTTTGTGAAGGGTAGGTCGTGCCTCACAAACCTTATTGAGTTCTTTGAGAAGGTGACCAAACAGGTGGATGAGGGTAAAGCAGTTGATGTGGTGTATATGGATTTCAGTAACGCATTTGATAAAGTTCCCCACGGTAGGCTATTGCAGAAAATACGGAGGCATGGGATTCAGGGTGATTTAGCAGTTTGGATCAGAAATTGGCTAGCTGGAAGAAGACAAAGGGTGGTGGTTGATGGGAAATGTTCTGACTGGTGTCCAGTTATTAGTGGTGTACCACAAGGATCTGTTTTGGGGCCACTGCTGTTTGTCATTTTTATAAATGACCTGGAGGAGGGCGTAGAAGGATGGGTGAGTAAATTTGCAGATGACACTAAAGTCGGTAGGGTTGTGGACAGTGCAGAAGGATGTTACAAGTTATAGAGGGCCATAGATAAGCTGCAGACCTGGGCTGACAGGTGGCAAATGGAGTTTAATGCAGAAAAGTGTGAGGTGATTCATTTTGGAAGGAATAACAGGAAGACAGAGTACTGGGCTAATGGTAAGATTCTTGGTAGTGTGGATGAGCAGAGATATCTCGGTGTCCATGTACATAGATCCCTGAAAGTTGCCACCCAGGTTGAGAGGGTTGTTAAGAAGGCATACGGTGTGTTAGCTCTTATTGGTAGAGGAATTGAGTTTCGGAGCCATAAGGTCATGTTGCAGTTGTACAAAACTCTGGTGCGGCCGCATTTGGAGTATTGCGTGCAGTTCTGGGCGCCGCATTATAGGAAGGATGTGGAATCATTGGAAAGGGTGCAGAGGAGATTTACCAGGATGTTGCCTGGTATGGAGGGAAGATCTTGTGAGGAAAGGCTGAGGGACTTGAGGCTGTTTTCGTTAGAGAGAAGAAGGTTAAGAGGTGACTTAATTGAGGCATACAAGATGATCAGAGGATTAGATAGGGTGGACAGTGAGAGCCTTTCTCCTCGGATGGTGATGTCTAGCACAAGGGGACATAGCTTTAAATTGAGGGGAGATAGATATAGGACAGATGTCAGAGGTAGGTTCTTTACTCAGAGAGTAGTAAGGACGTGGAATGCCCTGCCTACAACAGTACTGGACTCGCCAACACTAAACGCATTCAAATGGTCATTGGATAGGCATATGGACGATAAGGGAATAGTGTAGATAGGCTTTAGAGGGGTTTCACAGGACGGCAGAACATCGAGGGCCGAAGGGCCTGTACTGCGCTGTAATGTTCTATGTTCTATGACTCTGTAAAGGTGTGCCAAGTACAGGTTTCAAGAGACAATCCACTAAAAACGAGCAAACTGCACATGTCCAGAACTCCAACAGCGCTCCAGAAGAAGAACTGGCCTCCATAATTTGCACAGCAGAAACAGCGACCAATTCAGTCAGGTTTCAAAACGCCATGACAAAAATACACCCCCACTGCATCATCATGCAAAGAGACTGTGCGCATTTAAACCCTAATTATTCCCAAGATTTTCAATATTACGAAACAAACCTTCCAGTTCAAATGTCCGAATGGCCTGAGCCGCCTATTATTGACTCTCAAGCTGGGTCCACACCAGTTGAATGTCATTTGGTGAATGCTGAAGTAATGGAGCTCCCAGCAGAAACAAAACCACGGGGACCCCTTCCAACAGCAAACTTGAGGAATGCCAAATGGGATTGCATCCCAACCTCCAAGAGGATGGATTGTTTGTCGGGGAAGAAACAGGGACAGAAACAATACTGGAATTTCCTGTCAACTGCCTGGCAGTAAAATCTAGCTTTGACTCTCAACTGCCAGAATTCTCGGACAAAACACATTCCCACTCTCCCTCGCGGGGAGAATGCAGACAATCAAAATGAACATACTGCCCAGGTACCTCTTCCTACTTGGATCAACCTGATCTGTATCCCCAAGACCTTTTTCAATTCACTGGACAAACTACTCATGGCGTTTGTATGGGCGGCGGGGGGAAGGGGGGGAGAGAATGCTAGGATCCCAAAGAAGGTCCTACAGAAAATAAAGTCTAGGGGAGGGCCAGCTCACCCAAACCTACAACTCTACCACTGGGTGGCGACCGCAGAATGAGTAAGGGGATGGATTAAGGAGCCGAGTGGGTGCGCGTGGAGGAGACCTCCTGCAGGGAGACCTCGCTCCGGGCCCTCGAAACGGCGGCAATCCCATCCCCACCCAAACAACACTCCAGCAGCCCAGTGGTGGTAGCCACCTTCCAGACCTGGAACCAACTACGGCAACAACTCGGCCTGACCAAAATGTCCGACAAAGCCCTTATCTGCAACAACCATAGGGTCGTATCAGCGCTCACCAACACCACCTTTAAAAAGTGGAGACAGGACGATGGGACACTGACAGTTTGGGACCTATACACTGACGGCAGGGTCATAACACTGAACGAACCGCCGGAGAGTTTCAACTAGCTATGGGCAATAAACTAAGGTATCTGCAGCTTAAAAACTTCCTACGGAAGGAGACAAGGACGTACCCACGACCACCACGACAGACACTACTAGAGGAGCTACTTGACTCAACATTCTAGGTAAAGAAAACTGTAGCGCCATCTACGGACGACTGGTAGAAAGGGCCGACACTGTATTGAACGCAACGAGGAAGAAATGGAACAAGACCTGGGGCTCAAAATAGGATGGGGAATCTGGAGTGAAGAACTGCATAGGGTGCACTCCACCTCCACTTGTGCAAGAGACTCAACCTAACGCAACTAAAAGTGGGACATAGAGCCCACTTAACAAGAACCCGATGAGTAGGTTCTTCCCGGTGGAGGACAGATGTGAATGGTGCCAAGCAGACCCGGCCCTAAAGTGGTGGTCTTCGGGATATCAGACCAGCCAGATCTCTTCATGGGGAGGAGGGTGGATGCCCTTGCCTTTGCCTCTCTAATCGCCTGCCGGAGAATCCTGCTCGGCTGGAGGTCAGCAGTACCACCCAAAGCGGCAGACTTGCTGGCCGACCTATCGGAATTTCTCCAAATGGAGAAAATCAAATTCGCCATCTGAGGGTCAGATGATGGCTTTTTCACAACATGGGAGCCATTCACCCGACTGTTCCGGGACCTGTTTATGGCCAACGAACAGGCTGATAAATAATCAAGTAGCCAAGAGTCAGGGGAAAGTAGCCAAAACATGAGAAAAGAAAAGGAAGGAAGGACCCAGTGGGGTGGGGAACAGTGCAAGAAGGGGTAACTAAACACAATAGAAAAGAAAGGTGAGCTGCATGGAGGGAGAGGGAGAGGGGGGGAAAGAAGGAGGCAAAGAACAATAGAGGGGAACCAGAGGTGGGGTGGGGGGGGGGGGGGGGGGAGACGAGGGAACACAAACTGGAAGGAGAGCACAGGAAATGACAACGACCATGACAAACACAACAACAGAAAGTAAGAAAGTACAGGAGAAAGAAACGACGAATGGCCGAAGCAGAGGCAAACGCAGAACAACACCGAAAACTGATCGGGAGAAGCAATCAAAATCAGGGGCGCCTGGGCCCACCCAGATCTATTTTCTATTACTGGTGTTGTACGTACTCTGTTTAAAAAAAAAACGGAAGTATACACAAAACAGGTATACTGTAATTGTCTCTCCAGTACCTCGATATATATACATTTCCCCAGTTTTTAACACCCCCCCCCCCCACCCCGCCAACACCTTGTTTTTTTTTACTTTATATTTACGTGATTTTGCTAATTATATAGCGTTATTGTTTTATCTTGTCTGTATTATCTTCTATTTTTTTCCCTCTTCATTGTGTACACCTGTAAATATACTACGTTCGAAAAACCCAATAAAAAGCATTTCTAAAAAAAAGAATTCTCGGACAAGCCCCCAAAAGTGAAAAATCCTCTTGCTTTTTAAGCAGTGGACTCTCTGGATGAAAGCCAGCACATGAAATGCCCCATTGAACTGCAAGGTACAGAGAGCCAATTTGAAAATCGACCGCCTCAACAATCACAGTGTGAATTCAAAGTTATACAATCATAGGCCAAACATTAGGCCTGAATGACCTTGTATGCTCCTGGTTTCCTGCCTGACTATCTGGCCTAGTCCCTGCTCTCTCACATTTGCCGTCTGGTCTGGTTGCCTCCCAGTTCTCTCACTCTTGGCACTGGCCTCTGGCCCTGGTTGAGTCACCCCGCTGGCCGCTGCTCCACAAAAAACACGATGCTGGCACTTGCCTTCTTTTGCATCTCCCAACTGCTCACCTCTTGCTCAGGTAGCCAGGCCCTGAGCCTCAATGACATCATGTGTGCTCTTGGCTGGCTTTATCTGGCCTAGCCTCTATTTGGTTGGTTGATTGGTTTCCCCACCTGTCCTCCTCAGCTCTGGCCTGGAGATCATTAGTTCTCCCACTACTCCCTCAATGGCTGTTGACCAGCACCACCTCCTTGTCTTGCTGATGGTTCGTAGCCTCACACCCTGAAGTTAGGTCGGCTACCTCACTTTTGCCTCAGGCTGTCCATTGGGCCGAATGTTAGAAACCTGGCTGCTGAAGTTCAGAAACCTCCCACCAATTCAGGAGGTCCATCTGAACTGCTCTCAGTCTCCACCACCTCGCAACATCTGGCAAACTGTTTTCCCCCTCTAAAGGGGAGTCCACCAATCAGCCCGATGTTGTTCTGCATTGCCTGCTGATAGGCTCATGAGTGTGCCAGGCTCTGATTGGTGCTCCCACACAAATATGTTGTGTGTTTCATTGTAATTAATGGCATCATTTTATATTTTGTAGACCTGACAACCAGATTTAGCCTTCCCACAATAATCCTAAAAAGGACAAAAGAGTTTTTATTGACAAAATACTGGGGAAATGCATAGGGACCAGACTTAGGACTGGAGTTTCTGACTGAAAATAGATGGGAATTTTCCAATGACAAGTTCAGCGAGTTGTATGAAAACATAAACATTATGGTCATCAATATCACAGCTGAAGGTTGTTTCAGAAATTGGTTTTGTGGAAGAAGACATACGGCAATCAATGCAATGCTGCATGAAATTTTAGCTCATCAATGAGATAGCAACTTGACAATTGCACTGGCATGGCTGGTCCATGCAAAGAATTCACTGTCAATTAATCTACGGGTGAAGTTCCAAAATTGCCTTCTTTTCTGTGTGCTCACCGTCCCGCACCAGAAGGTACCACAAATTCCATTTGATTCTGCACATTTGAATGCTTTAAGGCAAGGAGATGGGCTTTAATCAAGGCTGGGGTCTTGGATAAAATTCAGAGAGCACTGAGGTATCATATAAGAAATTCAAATAATTTAATTCAGCAAATTTAGTACGGTAAAAATAGTGAGTCACAGTGGGGAGCAGCTGGTGGGGGGCACAATCTGCAGGTAGAGGGAATGGAAATGTCAAATGTTCACAATTAAAACATGTTACAACTGATACATGCAAAGCCTCTGTCAAGTTAATCTTCACAGCGGGCTTGCCTGCATTTAACCTCCACTCCCCCCACATACCCCCCCCCCCCCCCCCCACTCCCCAACCCATCCCCCACCTCCCAGGCACAGTGGTCCAAAATCAAACAAAGTCAATGCAGACCTCACTCGGAGGACAGGTGTGAGCGGGCTGCCAGCAGAAAAACACGAGTCAGACTTTAGCATAAACTGAGGAGCTCCAGAGCGTACCTCACAGCGAGTTATCATCACTCTCCTGCCTTGCATATTGACCTGCTGACATCGGCCCATCACGCTGTGGTAAATTTACACAGACGCTGGGAGAGTGGAACAGGGTAGTCGGGGGTGGGGGTGGATAGGAGGGTCGGGGAATTGCAGGAGGAGACTCCTGAGATGAGGCCACATGTCCCTCCTCCTCCTCTTGTTATCTTGCTGCTGTGCCAGGTTGTGGAGGGCAACCACCATAAAGCAGGAGACTCTCTAGGGGTGTGTGCTGCACAGCATCCACCAGAGTGGCCCAGGAATCTGAACCGCATTTGCAGCAGTCCGGGCACCACTCAATGGCAGCATGGGTGGTCACTTCGGCATTATATTGAGTCTCCACCTTGTTCTCCAACCTCCGCCCTGGCGTCTTCAGCCAGGGTCTCAGCGGTGATTAAGTCACACCCAGAGCTTCCACAATGATTCACAACCAATGGATCAGACTTTGCAGTCCTGTCACATCCAGTTGTGAATGGTGGTGGACAATTAAATAACTAACTAATGTGAGGAGGCCCCACAAAGATCCCCATTCTCAATGATGGGGAGCCAAGCATATCTGTGCGAAAGACTCGGTTGAAACATTTGCCACCATCTTCAGCCAGAAGTGCCGAGTGAATGATTAATCTTGGTCTACTTCTGACGTCCCCAGAATACCAGTCTTCAGCCAATTCGATTCACTCCACATGATGTCAAGAAATAGCCAAAGGCACTAGATACTGCAAAGGCCATGGGCCCTGACATCCCAACTGTAATGCTGAAATCTTGTGCTCCAGAACTTTTGAAATGTGGAAAATTGCCCAAGTATGTCCTGTTCACAAGAAACGGGACAAATCCAATTTGGCCATTTACTATCCCGTTAGTCTACTCTCGATAATCAGCAAAGTGATGGAAGGTGTTGTTGATAGTGCCATCAAGCGACAATCATTTAAGATTCTATCAGGACTTTCTGCTCCAGATCATATCAAAGCCATAATCCACGCATGACCAAAACTGTTGACACACTGCTGGTAGTAATGCTACTCGCATTGAGATTGCAGAGTGAACAGTTCACCTCATGCCTGTATTTTATATGTGATTTATCTACGAGGTCTGACATAACATCCTGGTTTGATGCATTGATTCATGTTGGCCCCATCATATCTCCAAATACATAAGCCAGCAGAAGAAACGCTTGGCCTTTGAAATAGTTTCAAGTTAAATCTGGATTTAAAACTTGTTATGGTCCCTCTTAAGCCACCCAAATCATTTTTAATGTTGACATAATATCCTTAAGAACCTAACTGTTAAGCTGTTTTTGGTCAGGGATATACAAAATAGTGTTATTTAAAATCAGATAAAGTTTATATAATAATAATAATAATCTTTATTGTCACAAGCAGGCTTATATTAACATTGCAATGAAGTTGCTGTGAAAAGCCCCTAGTCGCCACATTCCGACGCCTGTTCGGGTACACAGAGGGCGAATTGAGAATGTTCAAATTACCTAATAGCATGTCTTTCGGGACTTGTGAGAGGAAACCAGAGCACCCGGAGGAAACCCGGGGAGAACGTGCAGACTCTGCACACACAGAAGACTGTGAAGCCACAGTGCTAAACACTGTGCTACCGTGCTACCCTATTAATCACGAAGGTGGAGCTAAATGTATTTTAAATAGGAATCAATATAAGTGACACAGAATTAATATCAATGACGCTGAATTACCCTCAGAACTGGGAGTCACTGTTTAAAAAATAAAGGATTGCCCATTTAGGACAGAGGTGAGGAGAATCTATTTTCGCTCAGAGGGTTGTGAGCCTTTGGAACTATTTTCCTCAAAAGGCAGTGGAAGCAGAGTCTGTGAATATTTTTAAGGCAGAGCTGGAGAGATTCTTGATTAACAAGGAGGTGAAAGGTTATCGGGGTGGGCAGGAATGTGGGGCCGAGGTTACAATCAGACCAGCCATAATCCTATTGAATGGCGGTGAGGCAGGCTCGAGGGGCCGCGTTGCCTACACCTGCTCCTTAATCGTATGGTCTTAAGTATCATCCAACAGCCCTCCTGTGCTGATAGTGAGGAAGGGCAGAATTCATTTGAATAGAGAACTTTTGTTTTCTCCCAAAGGATTTCTAAGAAGCGTGCTTAAATAACTCAGGAAAATTGAACGAAAAATTTGTTCCCAACATACAGGAAGGAACTTGTCAGACGGAAAAAGGATATGGGATTGTTTGCATGCAAAACCCAGTGCTCATATTCTGAATCTTTCCACACTGAACCACACGACAAGAAAGCCCTACATTTCCTTCACTGGACAAATGGAAGGAAGGGTGTGAAACTCATTGACTGACATTATCATCTTAAAGGAAACCAATCTTAGCACAGCTGATAATGCAAAAAATAAACTGATGCAAACCTCTCACCTTCTGACATTACTAACAAGCTTTTTAGCTGCTGCCTGTTACAGGCAAGCGGTTCCAGCTCATGTGTAGAAAACTGTTAGACATAATCTGGGTTTAATGTTGCTGTACCAGTGTTAAATCCTGACTTCCCTTTTCGCACTCAATGTTCTTTTCATCAAAGTGCCTAAGGGGTAGAAAATAAATTGTCCATTTGTGAGAAATGTTCTCAAATCCAAATGTTATCCATCATTTAGATACAAGCAGCTCTCATTTTTTGGAGAATAAAGGAATCAAATGCAACTTTCAATAACGATTACAGTTAACCCAAATGCGTTATCATACACGACGCGCAAAGCTTCACTAATATCAGGACTAAAATCCAAACTCATTAACATGTAATAAGACTTATGTTAACCTACATTTATATAATTTGTTATATTTTCTTTAGTCAGAAAGTGTAAGTGCCTTGTTTCTCTAATGCAATTCAATGGACTAAAGCAGTATCTTATAATTCAACAGCTTCATTGTGTGGTGGCCATATTACTATCACCAAAACTAAATTAAAATGCACAATGCAGTTCTGTGAACCAATATCAGGTATCACTATATTCATTTGATATGAGTATTTTAAATTACACAAAAAACAAGCATTGATCAACACAAGTTGAAGCATTTGTAGAATCCCTACAGTGCAGAGGGAGGCCATTCAGTCCATCAAGTCTGCACCGGCCCTCTGGAGGAGCACCCTACCTTAACCCCTATCCCTGTAACCTCACCTAACCTGCACGTCCTTCTATCCTAAGGGGTAATTTTTATCATGGCCTATCTACTTAGCTTGCACATCTTTGGACTGTGGGAGGAAATCGGAGCACCAGGAGGAAACCAGGGGAGGATATGCAAATGCCACACAGTCACCCAAGGCCAGAATTGAACCCGGGTTCCTGGCACTGTGAGGCAGCAGTGCTAACCACTGTGCCACTGTGCCACATTGACACAAACTATTAAGAATTCACAAGAATGGTTTAATTCTATTTCCATCTCAGATCACACTATTAACAAAATGGCAAAAATAAGGGAATGTATAATCTCAAAATAATGATCATGTCAATTCCTTGTTATTTATACAAGAAGATGGAACGCATTTTTAAATGGGTTGAAAGAGGTCTAAATTGAAATCATTATTTTTAAAAACTCATTTTGGACTAAGTTTGCATTTTGCAATGGTCAGCTAATTTCAAGTCAATAGGAATCAGCAAACATTCATTCCGTGAAAGCAACCCTGTGCCTTCAATCTTTGTGTTACGAACACCTTTAAGCAAATGATTTTCTCTGGATTGATTTATTTTTTGTAATGGGATGAGCCAATCCTTCCTGCTCAATTGTACAGTGCATATTAATAAATTATTGACTGAGGGCAAATTGTGGACAGAAGAGGCCAGGGCAGTGAGCTTGCCAAACCCCCATCTCAGTTAATAATGTTTCAACACATCCTGTTCCATTTATGATGTTGTCAGCTAAGTGATATCTGACATTTACTGGTTAATTTCTGCAAGGCTCTTATGGGTCTTGATGAATGCATTAAGTCAGACAGGCTTTAATTTGGGGAGGAATAACTAAATGTCAGAAGAACAGTGAACTAAAACAATGTACAAACGCTGAACCTATTATTCATGTAATTATATCATATATTTGTATGCAAGTAGAAATAAACTTGGCCACCATTTTATTAAGATGTAGCTGTACTCCTTTTTTCCTGCAGAATTCTTTGGTTGCTTCGATTAGCAAAATAGGTCCTATCGATATATTACTGAAAAATAAAGAGTGCTACTGGTTGAAAATGAGCATTCTCAGGGGAGAAAAAGGCAAAACAAATGGCCTATAAATCAATGAGAATGTTCATTATAATTTCTGAAAATAAATTCCAATTTTTTAATGGTATTTTTAAGAATGAGAGCGTTTGGATTGCAATCCTGACCAATCCAAATCAGGACCAACACAGTCTGATGAAACATTGGCAATGACACTCAACACAAAGAAAGCCACCCAAAAAGATCCAGTTACCTCTGTGACATTCATTTGGTTTTGGCACCAAGTCAAAGTGTCCAGTATTCGTACTGTAATGTCATCATGCAGCCAATCACATTGAAATATTCTCACAGACAGCAAACCAAGAAGTGAAATGTACAGATTATCCTACGCTTTTAATTGAATTTGACAGCGAGTGAAATTGGTAAATTTTTTAAAAATCAATTTTAAGGGATGTGGGTGTCGCTGGCCGGGGCAGCATTTCCTGCCCGTTCCTAGTTGGCATTCAGGTGGTGGTGAGCTGCCTTCCATGAGATGTAGATACATCCACAGTTCTGTTAGGAGGCAGTTCCAGGATTTTGACCCAGCAACAGTGAAGGAATGGTGATATATTTCTAAGTCAGAACGATGAGTGACTTGGAGGGGATCCTCCAGATGGTGGAGTTCCCAGGTATCTGCTGCTCTTGTCCTTCTAGATGGCAGTGATCATGGGTTTGGAAGGTGCTGCTGAAAGAACGTTGGTGAGTTTCTGCAGTACATCCTATAGATGGTACACATGACTGCCACTGCTAGTTGGTGATGGAGGGATTGAATGTTTGCGGAAGGGGGAAACAGTCAACTAAATGGCTGATGAATAGTGAAGAATAAAGTAATGTACACACGTTGAACGTATTATTAATGTAGTTATATAATATATTTGTATGCAAGTAGAAATAGATTTGGCCACCATTTTATTGATGTAAATGTACTCCTTTCTTTCTTGTAGAATTCTTAGTTGCACAGATTTGGGAAATGAAAATTGCTTATTGTCACAAGTAGGCTTCAAATGAAGTTACTGTGAAAAGCCCCTGCTCGCCACATTCCAGCGCCTGTTCAGGGAGGCTGGTCCGGAAATTGAACCCTGCTGCTGGCCTGCCTTGGTCTGCTTTAAAAGCCAGCTTTTTAGCCCTGTGCTAAACCAGCTAAATAGGTCCAATCGATATTTTACTGCTTTGTCCTGGATGGTATTGAGCTTCTTGGGTGTTGTTGGAGCTACACTCATCCAGGCAAGTGAAGAGTATTCCATTACACTCCTGACTTTTCCTTGTGGACGGTTAAAATGATTTGAGGGTCAGGATGTTGCTCGTTTTAGGTGAGTGTGCTTAACACTCACTTGGCTCTGTTTCTCGTTCTAAGCCCTGGAGTCGCCAGGTGCCGTATAGACACCGTCACAAGTATCAAGGTCAAGTTCAAGGCAATAAAGTTGTACACCAATTAGTAAGTCCAAAACAATTAGAGTTTATTATAACACAATTATAATAACACTCATGCACATGCTAAAGACTAACTTACTTCTACCACTAAATAACTAATACTTATCTAAGAAGGAACTGCGAGGTCAGGGAACAAGGCCTTCGTTCCGTTCTGGGCTGCAGGCTTCGGATCACTATCGGTCGGCAAGGGTATAAGTAATGCCGGGGTCTGGTAGCGGTCGTCGTTAGGCACTTACTTATTGGCGGCTTCAGTTCAATCGGCTGATGGAGAAGACAGGGGTCTCGAGGCTGGATTCAGAAGCCAGAATCAGGAGAAAGAATCAGAAGACTGAACCATGCGTGGGACCTCTCTTTTATAGGTCCCAGGGGTCCGCGCCCCTTTGGGCGGGCTCCCTCACCTGCTGGGGATCGATTGGGCCTTTTCCCAATCGATATGGTTTATATCCTAGGGCCGTTCCTTGATGGCCGGGGTGGTTCATAGGACCCATTGTCCTGGGCTTCTCGGGCTCCATCGTGTCTGGGCTGCTATTAAAAGTATCAATTGATACTTAATTGTATCCCTTGTACCTGGGACTGCCCGGTATCACCTCATTACTATGTTAACGGCTTTCCCATTTACAGCGCTGCCTGATCTCTGCAGCTGCCAGGAAACTGGTTTCTGCAATTGTTTCAATGCATAATTGCTTCTGCAAGCTGTTTGCTGTTTAACATGTCCGTTTACCCTGCACTCTTTGCAGTCTTCTATTTTGTGTCCGTTTGTGGCCATCTTAGGTGGCTACAAGGAGGTGAGTTACTTGCTACAGGGCTATTAGCCTTTGATCTGATCTGATAACCGCGATATTAATATAGTTAGTCCAGTTCAGTTTTCTGGTCAATGGTCACCCCCAGGATATTGATAGTGGGGGATTCAGCGATGTAATGCCATTGAATGTCAAGGGACGATGGTTAGATCTTCCCTTGTTGGAGATAGTCATTGCCTGGCACTTGTACGAAGCATAGAAACATAGAAAATAGGAGCAGGAGGAGGCTATTCCGCTCTTCAAGCCTGCTTCGCCTTACATTATGATCATGGCTGATCATCCAACTCAATAGCCTAATCCTGCTCCCCCACCCCCCCCCCCCCCCTATATCCTTTGATCCCCTTTGCCCTAAGTGCTATATCTAACTGCTTCTTGAAAACGTACACAGCGGGATTCTCCAACATCCTGCCGGGTCGGAGAACCCTCGGGGGGCGGCGCGAATCCTGCCCCGACGCCGACTTCCGTATTATCCGACATCGGTTTTCAGGTGGCGTTCACACCATGCCGGTCGGGGGCCCCCCGGCAATTCTCCGGGCCCCGATGGGCAGAGTGGCCGTCCGTTTTTGGTCAGTCCCACTGGCGTGGGTTAGACATGGTCCCACACGGCGGGACCAGGCAGGTAAGTCAGCGGGGCGGTCCCTGGAGGGAGGGGGTGGGGGGGTGGGGGGATCCGACCCCAGGGTCAGTGGCCTGGCTCGCGATTGGGGCCCACTGATCTGCGGGCGGGCCTGTGCCATGGGGGCACGCCTTCCTTCCGCGCTGGCCCTGTAGGGCTCCGCCATGGCCATGGCTGGCACGAAGAAGAGAACCCTCTGCGCATGCGCCAAAACACGCCGGCGATTCCGCGCATGTGCGAGATCATGCCTGCCCTTTGACGCAGGCCCAAACTCACGCAGTCCCTTCCTCTCCGGCGTCCACCTAGCCCCCAGAAGTGTGGCGAATTCCGCACTTTCAGGGGCTGTTGACACCGGAGTGGTCTCCGGAAAAGAGAATCCTGCCCACACGGCACGATTCTCCATTGGCTGACGCTGAAAACGTGAAACGCGACTGGACGGAGAATAGGTTCCGACGCTAAAATCGCAGCAGTGCCGATTTGATGCCAAATCGCTATTCTCCATCAACTCGACAGTGGTGTCAATGCAGTCTGGAACGCACGTACAGTAAACACCATTTTCATGTCATTAGCATGTCATTAGCAGGCCCAACCTGGTATTCTCCGGTGCCTCCGCGATGTTCCGTCTACAATGGGACAAGTTCCCGATGGTGTGGTTCACTTGTGCTTTTAAAAATTGTTAAACCTGCATCATGGCTACTGAGGGAGAGAGGGGGGCTATGGAAAGTGTCCAACATCGCCATAGTTTGCTAATAGTTGTGCCTCTGGCTGGGAGTGCTTCTGCCAGGGCCGGGCAGAGTAGCGGGGATGGCCAGGAGGTGGGCTGTGGGATAGAAGTGGACGGGCATGGAACAACATTGCCACCACAGCCGGCAAGATAACCATGTAGCTGCGTACACCGCTAACGGCCCATTGTGAACTTCGGGCCACGGGTCGTATAGGTGTCCCCCCCCCCCCCCCCCCCCACCAAGGCCACCTCAGTACATGCCCTCTGGCCCTAGCTGACCCAAAGTCCACAAATTCTGCATTGGCGTCAACACTGAGTCTCAGAAATGGAGAATCCCGCCCACAGTATTTTGACTTCAATTACTTCCTGTTAAAATGAATTCCACATGCCAATCACACTCTGGGTGAAGAAATTTCTCCTCCTCTCTGACCTAAATGGCCTATCCCGTTTCCTCAGACTGTGACCCCTGATTCTGGACAGACCCATCATTGGCAACATCCTTCCTGCATCTACTCTGTTTAGTCATGTTAGAATTTAATAGGTTCCTATGATAACACCCTCATTCTTCTGAACTCCAGTGAATACAATCCTAACTGATTCAATCTCTCCTCATACGTCAGTCCTGCCATCTCTGTAATCAGTCTGGGAAACCTTTGCTGCACTCCCTCTATAGCTAGAACATCCTTCCTCAGGTAAGGAGATCAAAACTGCACACAATATTCCAGGTGTGGCCTCACCAAGGCACTGTATAATTACAGCAAGACATCCCTGCTCCTGTACTCAAATCCTCTTGCTATGAAGGCCAACATACCATTCGCCTTCTTTACCGCCTGCTATACCTGTATGTTTACCTTCAGTGACTGGTGTACGAGGATGCCCAGGTCTCATTGCACATTCCACTCTCCTAACTTATGGCCTTTCAGATAATAGTCTCTCTTCTCACTTTTGCTGCTAAATGGATAACCTCGTATTTATCCAAATTTTACTGCATCTGCCATTCATTTGCCTACTCACTCAACTTGTCCAAGTCACATTGAAGGATCTCTGCATCCTCCTCACAGCTCACCCACCCACCCAATTTGCTGTCATCTGCAAATTTGGAGATATTACATTTTATTTCCTCATCTAAATCATTGATAGGTGTTGCAATTAGCAGGGGTCCCAGCACTGATCACTGCGGTAACCCACTAGTCACTACCTGCCAATTTGAAAAACACCTGTTAATTCCAACTCTTTGTTACCACTTTTCTACCCATCTCAATGCACAACCCCTGATCCCATGAGCTTCAATTTTACACACTAATCTCTCATGCGGGACTTTGTCAAAATTTTTCCCACTACTGAGATCAGGCTGACTGCTCTATGATTCCCTGTTTTCTCTCTACCTCCCTTTTTAAATAGTGGAGTTACATTAGCTACCCTCCAGTCTGCAGGAACTGTCCCAGAGTCTATAGAATCCTGGACGATGTCCACCAATGCATCCACTATTTCTAGAGCTACTTCTTTAAGTACTCTGGGATGTAGATGATCAGGCCCTGGGGATTTATCAGCCTTCAATCCCATCAATTTCCCTAACACCATTTCTCCACTAATATAGATTCTGTCCAGTTCCTTCCTCTCACTAAACCCTGTTTCCCCCGACATTTCTGGTATTTGATTTGTGTCCTCATTTGTGAAGACAGAACCAAAGTATGTGTTTAGTAGCTTAGCCATTTCTTTGTCCCTTATTATACATTCCTCTCTTTCTGACCTATATTTGTCTTAACTAATATTTTTCTCTTCACGTACCTTTATAAAGTTTTACAGTCAGGTTTTATGCTCCCTGCAAGATTCCTCTTGTCTTCTATTTTCCCCTTCTCAATCATTCCCTTTGACCTTCTTTGCTGAATTCTAAACTGCTCTCAATCCTCAGACCTGTTGTTTTTCTTGGCCAATTTGTATGCTTCTTCCTTGGATCTAATACTATCTCTAATTTCCCTGGTAAGCCATGGTTTCGCCACCTTTCCCATTTTACTTTTGTGCCAGACAGGAATAAAAACTGTTGCAGTTCCGCCATGCTTTCCTTGAATGTTTGCCATTGCCCATCCACTGTCATCCCTTTAAGTAATGTTTCCCAATCTATCATAGCCAACTTGCGCCTCACTTCATCATAGTTTCCTTTATTAAGATTCAGGAGCCCAGTCTCAGAATCAATTACTTCACTCTCCATCTTGATGAACAATTCTATCATATTAAGGTCGCTCATCCCCAAGGGGCCTTGCATAACTAGATTGCCAATGATTCCGTTCTCATTACACAGTCTAGGATGGCCTGCTCACTAGTAGGTTCCTCAATGTATTGGTCCAGAAAATCATCCGGTGTACGCTCCAGAAATTCCTCCTCTACAGTATTGTTGCTGATGTGATTTGCCCAATCTATATGCAGGTTGAAATCAGCCATAATTACAGATGTTCCTTTATTGCATGCATCTCTAATTTCCTGTTTAATGCCATTCCCAACATCACTGCTGCAGTTTGGGGGTCTATATACAATGCCCACTAATATTTTTTGCCCCTACCCATACAGATTCCACATTGACGAAGCTAATATCTTTCCGCACTGTTGCATAATCCCCTCTTTAACCAACGCATGAATGTGACATGCCATTTGTTAGCCCAAGCCTGGAAATTGTACAGGTCTTGCTCTATTTGGACCATGAACTGCTTCAGTATCTGAGGAGCCGTGAATGGTGCTGAAAATTGTGCAGTCATCTGCGAACCTCACACTTCTGATCTTATGATGGAAGGAAGCAGTTGAAGATGGTTGGGCCAAGGACACTGCACTGAGGAAGTCCTGCAGTTCTGAAACTGAGATGATTGACTTCCAACCACCAAAACCATTTTAAAATCAGAGAATCATGATTGTACTGAAGAGGCCTCCAGGCCTTCAAATCTGTACTGACAATAATCTACAATAATCCCACCTGCGAGCACTTGGCCATAGTCTTGAATGTTATGTCATTCCAAGTGCTCAACTAAATACTTTTTAAAGATTGTAAGATTTCCTGCCTCAATGGCCCTCCCAGGTAGTGTATTCCAGATACCCACCACCCTCTGGGTGAAAAGATCGTTCCTCAAATCCCCTCTAAACCATTCACTTTAAAACTATGCCCCCTTGTTATGGACCCTTCAACTAAGGGGAACAGCTGCTTTCTGTCCACCCTGATGATGCCCCTCATAATCTTCTACACCTCAATCATGTCCTCTCTCAGCCTTCTCTACTTCAAAGAAAACAACCCGAGCTTATCCAGCTCCTCTTCATAGTTAAAATGCTCGATCCCAGGCAACATCCTGGTGAATCTCCTCTGCACCCTCTCCAATGCAATCACATCCTTCCTATAGTGCCGTGACCAGAACTGAACACAGTTCTCCAGCTGTGGCTGAACCAAAGACTGTGTAGAATATAATAATAATCTTTATTGTCACAAGTAGGCTTACATTAACATTGCAATGAAGTTACTGTGAAAAGCCCCTAGTAGCTGTCATTATATGCAAACATGCTCATCACTGCACCCGTCCTTGCATTCTTTGACCCAGACTGAGAGACCAAGATATCCACAGATGTGAGTCACGATGGCATTGGGGCGGTGTTGCTTCAAAGAGACGACACGTCATCCTGGGTACCAGTAGCATACGTGTCACGGGCAATGACACCCACTGAGACCAGATATGTGCAGATTGAGAAGGAGGGTTTAGGTCTTCTCACCGGCATCCTCAAATTTCATGATTATGTCTACGGCTTGCCAACATTTACTGTTGAGACGGATCATTGGCCTCTGGCCCACATCATCCAAAAGGGCCTGAACGACATGACGCCTCGTTTGCAGAGAATTCTGCTCAAACTCCGGAGGTATGATTTCAATTTGGTGTACACGCCTGGCAAGGAGCTCATCATCGCCGATGCATTGTCCCACTCCGTCGACTCATCCAGTGAACCACTGGAGATCATCCAGCACATTGAATTGCAGGTACAACCATGTGCAAGCACTCTCCCGGCAACAGATGAGAAGATCGTTCTAATCCGAGAAGAGACGGCAAAAGACCCCCAGTTGCAGCGAGTCATCCACAACCTCAGCAATGGCTGACAGAAAGGGCAATGCCCTCAATTCTACAATGTCATGGATAACCTGACGCTGATCGATGGCATCCTGCTCAAGCTGGACAGGATAGTCATCCCGCTACATCTCCAGAGCATGGTGCTGTGGCAGATTCATGAGGGACACCTGGGCGTAGAAAAGTGCAGACGCAGGGCCCGGCAAGCTGTCTACTGGCCTGGCATCAACCAGGATATCACGGACATGGTCCTGAACTGCAAAACCTGTCAGAGTTTCCAACCAGCGCAGAGAAAGGAGACGCTCCAACCACATGACCTACAAGGGTGCTACAAGGGTGGCATTGACCTATTCCACGCGAATGGTCGCGACTATATCTTAAGCATTGATTACTTTTCGAACTATCCAGAGGTTCTGAAGCTGCCAGACCTCACCTCACTGAGCGTCATCAAAGTGTGTAAAGAGACATTCTCACGGCATGGCATCCCGAACACCGTCATGAGCGACAATGGCCCGTGCTTCCACAGTCCAGAATGGTCCACGTTTGCCAAGAGCTACAATTTCAGGCATGTCACCTCCAGTCCGCACTATCCGCAGTCCAATGGCAAAGTCGAAAAAGGGGTTCACATCGTTAAGCAGCTCATCTGCAAGACCTCGGACTCCGCTTCCGACATACACCTTGCACTACTTGCGTACCGGGCGACTCCCTTGTCCACTGGCATGTCGCCAGCTCAACTGCTGATGAACAGGGACCTGCGGACGATGCTTCCAGCCATACACCTGCCCAACCTTGATCACCTCCCGGTGCTGCAGAAGAAGCAGCAGCTTCGCGACAGCCAGAAGCAGGGCTATGACGCACATGCCACTGATCTGGACGTGCTATCCCCGGCAGACACGGTCAGGATCAAGATACTGGATGGTGGGTGGTCTGCTCCGGCTGTCGTTGTTCAACAGGCCGCGCCCAGATCCCATGTCATACGTATGGCTGATGGCTCCATTGTGCAAAGGAATCGAAGGGCACTGCGAAAAGTTGCTTGCCTACAACTACTTTCCCCTCCATTTGCACATGTCAAATTGCCACCTCAAGACACCTTGAACCACGAGGCCACCAGTCGTGCCTCCCACTCACCTGTCAAGATACCGTCATCCCCTCCACCACCTCTCCGGCGGTCGACGAAGATCAGACGCAAGTCTCAGAGATTGGACTTATGAGCATTTGTTTTGTTGGTTCTATTCTGTATTTCTCAGTCAGTCACATTAGACAGACACATTCACATGTATATACATCTACAAAAAATAAGGAGGAGATGTCATGACATGCAATCGTGCAACCAATGAACACTCAGAATAGGACACAACCAATGGGCAGTCAGGACACTCAGAGGTGGCATCACCACAAGGGGGCATGACATTGAACACTATAAAAGGCATGAGGCACTCACACCTTCCTCTTTACACAGACAGACATCTAGAGAGTTAGACAGGGTTGATCAACAGCATCACACCCCAGCACGTGGCTTAGAGCAAGCTGGTACAGTTAGACTGAGTTACTACAGTTAGATTAGCAGAGATTCAAACTCATTTGAGAACTGTGTTAATGATTCAATAAACACGATGAACTCATTTCAGAGTCTGGAGCATCCTTTAGTTATGACTGCATCAAGTAGCAGCGTAACACAACAGTTGCCACACTCCGGCGCCTGTTCGGGTACACAGAAGGGGAATTCAAAATGTCCAAATTACCTAACAGCACATCTTTCGGAAACTGGAAACTGGAGCACTCGGAGGAAACGCATGCAGCCATGAGGAGAACGTGCAGACTCTGCACAGACAGTGACCCAAACCGGGAATCGAACCTGGGACCCTGGAGATGTGAAGCAACAGTAATAACCACTGTGCTACCGTGCAGAGCTCCAACATAATCTCCCCGCTCTTACAACTGATAAAATATCATGTATGCCTTTTTTATTAGAAAATATTTTATTCAAGGCCTTTTCACATATACGCACGAAAAATCAGAAGAACAGAAAAACTTAATGAACAACCACATCCCACCTGCCCCCCATGACACCAACTCCACATTACATCTTGCCTTCCCCATTTTAGCCCCCTTACCCATCCCCAAACACCCTCCCATCCCCTATTGCCGACCCCTCAATCCTCCTTAAAGAAATCAATAACCGGCTTCCACCTCCGGGGAACCCCTCTGCTGACCCCCTTGGGGGGTTCCGAAATACAAACAAAAACCTAGGCAGAACCGTCATTTTCACTGTCTGCACCCGCCCTGCCAGCGACAGGGACAGCACATCCCACCACTTCGAGTCCACCTTCATCTGCTCCACCAGCCGAGCCAAGGTCAATTTATGCAACTGCGCCCAACTCTGCGCCATCTGGATACCCAAATCCCTAAAACTCCACCCTAAATGGCAACTCCCCTCGTCTCCTGACCTGCTCTCCGTCCTCAAGCAGGAACACCTCGCTCTTTCCCATATTTAATTTGTATCCCAAGAACCGGCCAAATTCCCTCAGGATCTCCATAATGCCTCGATGCTGCCCATCTGGTCCGAAATATACAGTAATTGGTTGTCTGCACACAATGAGACGCTGTGCTCGACACCTCCCTGCTCAAGCCCCTCCCAGTCCCTCAACACCCTAAACGCCATTACCAGCAGCTCTATCGTCAAGGCAAAAAGCAGCAGGGAGAGTGGACACCACCGCCTCATCACACTGTGCAGCCCGAAGCACCCCAAACTCACTTGGTTCATCCGCATGCTCGCGACCGCCATCCTATACAACAACCCTGTCACAAACCCCTGCCCGAAACGCCTCAACACCTCCAACAAATGTGCCCACTCAACCTGATCAAATGCCTTCTCCGCGTCCATCGCCACCAATACCTCCCAGTCCTCCAAAGGCATCATGATTGCATTGAGTAGCCTCCTCACACTTGCTGACAACTGCCTCTCCTTCGCAAAACCCGTCTGATCCTTGCCTATCACCCTGTGACACAGTCCTCGATTCGCGATGCCAACACCTTCACCAAAAGCTTGCCGTCCACATTCAATAGTGATCTCGGGCAGTATGACCCGCACTGCTCCAGGTCCTTACCCCTCTTCAAAATCAGGGGCATGGAAGCCTGTGGCAATGTAGGGGGGAGTTCCCACCTCTCCCTTGCTTCATTATACGCCCTCACCAGCAGTGGCCCCAGCTCTGCCCCAAACTTTTTATAAAACTCTACTGGGAACCCGTCTGGCCCCGGGGCCTTCCCTGTCTGTGACATCCCCATACCATCCATCACCTCCCTCAGCCCAATCGGGGCCCCCAGTCCCTGAACCAGCCCCTCTCCACTTTGGGAAACTCAAACTCATCCAGGAACAATGTATCCACTCCTCCCCGACTCGTCGAGCCTCCTATAAAAGGCCTCAAGCACCCCATTCAACCCCTTCCGGTCCATCACCAACTTACCCTTATCATCTCGAACTCTACCGATCTCCTTCTCTGTCTCCTGTTTTTTGAACTAATGAGCCAACATTCTACTCGCCTTTCCCCCAAACGCATACACTGCCACTTTGGCCCTCCGCAACTGCCCCACCGCCTTCCTTGTATAAATTGGCCCAAGCTCCATCTGGAGCCTCTGCTGCTCCTTCAACAACCCTACTTCCACCAATCTACCCCCCATGTGCTCCACAAAGCCCCATCCCTCCTTCGCCACTGCCGACATCCTTGACGATTTGGGACTTGACCGGTCCAAGCTCAAGTCTATGACCATGTTAAAATTGCCCCCCGCCCCCATAATCAACCAATGCGTGTCCAAGTCCGGGATCTTCCCTCATACACGCCTCATAAAATCATCCTAATTCGGGGCATAAACGTTTACCAGAACGTGTGCAAACTCCATACAGACATGCAAGGTCGGAATCGACCCGGGTCCCTGGAACTGTGAGGCAGCAGTGCTCAGCACTGTACCACCGTGTCATGTCATAATGCAAGGCACCAGCTTCTCAGACATCCTGTAGTCTCTTTGGGCGAATATTCTTTTCTGTGAAGCAATCCAACAATTGATGACCTGCATCAACCCATTCAAGGTTACTCCGGGCCTTTCCTACGTATCATCTAAGTCTATATATTCAAACGTCTCTGAAGCCAGACTTCTCATTTTAAATTTCCCCTTTCTTTAAAGCTAATTTCTCAAATTCCCTGGAAAACCAGCAATATAAAGACACCTGAGAGTTTCCTTATCTGCTTTCAGCAAGAAAGATCTAAGTGAAAAATACAATGCCTTCTGTGCATCGTGCAATCCATAAATGCTTTTCTTTAATGGCAGCACAGTAGCACAGTGGTTAACACCGTGGCTTCACAGCTCCAGGGTCCCAGGTTCGATTCCCGCTTGGGTCACTGTTTGTATGGAGTCTGCACGTTCTTCCCGTGTCTCCGTGGGTTTCCTCCGGGTGCTCCGGTTTCCTCCCACAGTCCAAAGACGTGCAGGTTAGGTGGATTGGCCATGCTAAATAGCCCTTAGTGACCAAAAAAGGTTAGGGGGATTATTGGGTTACAGGAATAGGGTGAAAGTGAGGACTTAAGTGGGTCGGTGCAGACTCGATGGGCCGAATGGCCTCCTTCTGCACTGTATGTTCTATGTTCTAATTTGCACAACTTCCCTTCTACAGGAGGTTTTAAAAAACTTTGCCCTGAAATGGTTCCCTGTAAAAATACAGCTGTTATACCAATTGATCTATATTCCCACAAATACATGGCCATCATGGCTAAGAAAACTTTCAGGATTATTTTTCCCACCATCTGGGAGTCTGCTTTAACATCTGCAGCACAAAGTTGCTCTTCAAAGCCTCAAGTCACAAGTCTCAGTTTAACCTTATATGTTCCCTCTCGGAGGGCTTTTTCCATAACTTATCCGTCTCTGAATTAAGGCTGGTTCTCCCCTATCTGCACTTCAGAGACAACACTGAATGCCTTTCAAATGTCTGACTCTTTTTGTTTTGCCTCTCTTATTAATTAATCTTCTACTTTCTTTGGACGCTCCAAAATGTCCTGGTCATAAGGGCTTCTATTTCTAATAGTGTATCTAGATTGTTCTGTCATCCGTGTTCAATTGCATCATCCAGTTAAGCTTGCTCCCTAACTGCAATTTGTTGCATTCCTGGATGACTTACTGGTTCTCTCTTATCTCAGGCCCCTCGCCCACCATCACCAGCTCCCCCCCCCCCCCCCCCCCCCCCCCCCCCAGAGGTTCCATCACTGGTGCATGACCCTCTCTCGGTGCAAGGGTCACTCCCAGCTCCACTGTGAGAACTTGCATTGTTCTTGCTTTTGGCACAATTACCCCATTCTCCCTGGGGCAATCTTGTCCATCATCTTGGACATTTATCCAATATTTGAACTTGCTAGTAGTTTTCCCTGATATTCCTGTAATAACCACATCTCTGTCTTCACTGGACACTTCTGGTATGTACATCACCCAATTAGGCAGTTGTCCTTTGGGTACGATAGTCCAGTCCTGTGTGTCAGTAGCATTCAGCCTGTAGCCAATTGATCTATATTCCCACAAATATATGGCCATCATGGCCCTTAATCAACCATATTCTGTTCCTCATAACTGCAAATCTATGAGGCACAGGGTGAGTTGTCTCCTTCCATTGACTGATAAGATTCGAAAAGTTTGTAATCAATCCCAATTAATCATGATGAAATGAACTTAATAGTTTGATTACCAAGTTGGAGAAGCATTGCCGCACTATCAACCCTATCACCTTACCCAGAACTTACCAATCTTTATGGCCATCTCTTTTATAGTATAATAAATTTCTAGGATTAAAGTTAACCTTGGGGGAGTTTATACAATTTTTTCCGAGATTTCAACCTTCTATGGCATTGTATAAAGCTTTCAAGTGTGCAGAAGAAATTGAACTAATTGTAATCTTCTAGGGCTGGGAGACTATCACACAGCACAGAAGGTAACTTGAGATTCGTCGCGTACAACAAGTGATAAGGATTACCCTCCACACCCATCTGAAATTAATTATTTGCATGGACTGCCCATGACAGGGCAATTGTTAACTTGCAGTTTGGCTGATCAGCTGAGATCTTATGGAGCATTTAATCGATCACCACGTGATTTGTTTCAAAATTTCATTATTGAAAGGACTTGCAGCTGCGATGTTCATCACCACAATGTTGATATTTTCATAAGAGTCTCAACTTGGCATTAGCAAGTGCACCCTCCCCTCCCCATTATCAGTCAGAAATTTAGCTGGCGCTGCAAATCCAGTCCCTATGCATTTCTCCATGACTTTATCTACAGTCACCCTTTTGTCCTTACCATGTATTGCTGCAGAAAAATTGAACCCACTTGCCATGTCTATAAAATATAAAATGAAAATGTTTGTCTTTGTCCCACATAATTGATCTGACCACTGAGTGAATCTAATTTAAATTTTGCCAATCTATTCCACACATTGTTGAAGTGCAACTACGATCTAAAACGGCATAATTAAATGAAGCTGCGACTGTTACACCCATTACCAGACTAAAGCATCTTATGGCGAGTAAAATTTCCTCAGACTGATCATTATCATAATTTTTAACTTCAAAATGCTTTGTGTCGTGCATCATTTCAAAAACACTGCTGTTCCGCATTGGGCAGTTCATCGCATAGCATTTTGAGTCACTTCTGAAGTGCCTGCTAGCTGCTCCCTCGGCGTATGGGGGGGTTTCTTCATCTTTTGTTACTACTCCAATCTAGATATATTCAAATCTGCTAAAAGTGCTTAATTAAGTCTCATTCCTTCTGTCTTTAACTGTCATACTGATGCCTGAATCCAGTATTTGAACATACCTCGAAACCAATGAGTCCTCCACCCTCTGTGACATCGTAGAATGTCCCATCTGTGCCATGAAGGCTGCTGGAAATGACTGTGTCCCTGGAAATTTTTAGAGAAGCAGACATTTGATCCAACGGGGTGTCTTTTTCTGAAAACCAAATGTCAGCTGAGAGCAGAAGTCTATCCATATGTGACACTTTTGTACACTCCAGCAATTTAATTGCGAACACTGAATAAAGAATCTCCAAATTGAATTTCTGCAATCTTTTTATGCAGTCTGTTAAAGTCTGATATGTTCATCTATGGACTGACCATTCATCTTTCAAAATCATCAAACTCTGACCATGCCTTGTAGACATCCATTTGATCATCTGTCTTGTAAATTTCATTCATGAAGTTTACAATAGAAAACCCAAAACTTTGCCAGTATCCAACTGACAGACATCCAGCTCACAAAATACTTTGTTTCTGATGTTACTTTGTTAGTAAGTGACAATGCCAAGGATATACCTTAATCTCTTCAGTAAGGATGTGACCTGTGTCCACTTCATTTTTCCACTGGAGGTTATCTGTATAATAATATGGGGATAAAGCTCAGGGGGAGATACAGAGTAAAGGGTTAACACTAATGGTAACTACCATTAGGACTGTGCGAAACCGCATCAATTTATAATTTGTAAGACAGTGAGGGAAGCCTACTAAACCACAGGAGTGTTAACACTGACCGATAGGTATCTTTTATAGTAAAACAAACTTTAATTTCAGCACAGAATTAACCATGTTAACAATAAAGAATTAGCTTTAAGGAGGCAAAAGAGGCCGGCGTTTTGGCCTTTGCGTCCCTAATAGCCCGGCGGAGGATCTTGTTGCAATGGAAAGATGCGAGGCCCCCAAGCGTGGAGACCTGGATCAATGACATGGCGGGATTCATTAAGCTGGAGAAGGTCAAATTCGCCCTGAGCGGGTCGGTACAAGGGTTCTTTAGGAGGTGGCAGCCTTTCCTCGACTTTCTGGCTCAACGATAAGGAACTAGGTCAGCAGCAGCAGCAACCCGGGGGGGGGGGGGGGGGGAGGGGGGGGAAGGGAGTGTGGGGGGGGTTTCAGGGGGGTATTGTTTAAGTTAATTTGATTATTGTTAATTTATTTTGTTGTTTATTGGGTTGGGGGGGTGGGGGGGGGGGGTCGTTATATGCGTTGTTACGGGTGCCGGGGGTGTTTATTATTGTTATTATTATTGTTCTGTTGCTATACATTTTTCAAAAAATTTCAATAAAAATTATTTTAAAAAAAAAAGAATTAGCTTTACAATTAACAGTTAAAACAGTTCTTAAATAAAAGATGCAAAAAATCTTTAACTTACTATATATACCTGTCATTGTATATTCCAATTAGGCAACCCAATACTGTTCCAATTCCACTCATAAATAAAGTTTTTTTTTAAAATTTAGAGTACCCAATTCATTTTTTCCAATTAAGGGGCAATTTAGCATAGCCAATCCACCTAATCTGCACATCTTTGGGCTGTGGGGGCGAAACCCACGCAAACACGGGGAGAATGTGCAAACTCCACACGGACAGTGACCCAGAGCCAGGATTGAATCTGGGACCTCAGCGCCGTGAGCCTGCAGGACTAATCCACTGCACCACTGTGCTGCCCCCTCATAAATAAAGTTAACAATCAGGGTTACTTGCTTCTCTGCGCAGACCTTTGCAGTGAGACATTTTCATGAACAACCTGAAAAGCCTTCTGTCTTGCCAAACTAAAGTCCTATGGCAAACTGCAAAATTACAGACAGACCTGGTTCCTTCCATTAATTACATCGTCTGTATCCAAAGCATTAGGCATTTTCCAGTCTCCTCCCTCTAAGATGTTCCATGATCTACTTGCTAGGACTGAACATGACTCCCTCATAAATTATCTGCACCCCAGGGAACTTCCGAAACATAAACAATATCCCATTAGCCATCTATGTGAAAACAAGTAAATGGTGAAAATTAATGATGACCTCTCCTTTATGACCCTTTAATCACAGCTTTAGCAGACATACTGCCTGCATGTATTTGAACCCAGGGCTTTTCTTAAAAGTACTACAGCAAAATATAAAATTCAAAATGTCCTACATTCTTCACACTACTGAGCATGTGCATTAAGAAACTATGTCATAGCGATGTCACTATGGGGAGGAGCAGTAGTGTTGTCACAGAGACCCGGGATAATGCTCTGGGGCCTGGAGGCAAACCAACCATGGCAGATGGTGGAATTTAAATTCAATAAACTATTGGAATTAAAATCTAATGATAATCATGAAACCATTGTCGATTGTCGCAAAAATCCATCTGGTTCACTAATGTCCTTACGGGAAGGAAATCTGTAATCCTTACATGGTCTGGTCTACAGACCCACAATGTGGTTGATTCTTAATTGCTCCTTAAGGGCAATTAGGGATGGGCAATAAATGTTGGTCCACACAGAATCAGATAGAATTTACAATGCAGATGGAGGCCATTTGACCCATCGAGTGTGAACTGGCCCCTGGAAAGTAGCGCCCCACGTAAGCCCATACCTCCACCCTACCCCCGGAACCCAGTAACCCCAGCTAACCTTTTTGGACACTAAGGGGCAAGTTAGCATGGCCAATCCAACTAACCTGCACATCTTTGGACTGTGGGAGGAAACCGGAGCACCCGGAGGAAACCCAAGCAAACACGGGGAAAACGTGCAGACTCCGCACAGACAGAGACCCAAGCCGGAATTGAACTTGGGACCCTGGAGCTGTGAAGCAACTGTGCTAACAACTGTGCTACTGTGCTGCCCAAACTTACTGAGAGAAGCACCTTAGAGAGGAGCTATAGCCATGCACTATTGTTCTATGACTTTGTAAATAGTTAATGATGTAAATAAAGGCATTTTGAATGATTTGCCTCCAGCAAGATCTCTTTTGGAGTAAGGAGCCAAGGAATCCCAAGACAATAATAGTCATAAGATTCATAAAACATCGATGGGCCGTCATACTCTAACAATTTACACTTGCTTTCAATCATTCTTCACAAAAATAGGTAAAATTACAATTGTCAGTCTGAAAATGGTTTTTCTTAGTTTCCAATTCTCAGCTTTAGGCGACATACTTAGCTACCATGAGAAATCATTATAAAACGAATTAGTAAAGTAGGAAAACAGAGACCAATCTTATAATTGATATTAGATTTATTTGCAGAATGCAACATGACAAATATCTGTCTCCTTCCTATTTTTTAAAGTATTTTTATTTAGGTTTTGTAGAATTTTTCATAATAAGAAGTAGTAACCATAATAACAAAACAAACTAGAGTGAACATTAACATAGTGCAAAATGAGAATATACAATAACAATTATATAGACATTACCCCAAACGACCCAGTCTTCCCACATCATCCCAATGAAGCACTCACCCCCCCTCCCTGCTCCCCCCCCACCCCACAGATTGCTGCTACTGCTGACATTTTAATTCTCCCCGAGAAAGTCGACGAACGGCTGCCACCTCCGAGAGAAACCTAGCGTAGACCCTCTTAAGGCAAATTTTATTTTCTCGAGGCTGAGGAACGCAGCCATGTTGGTAACCCAAGTCTCTACACTCAGGGGCTTAGAGTCCCTCCATGTTAATAAAATCCGGGCTACAAGGGAGACAAAGGCCAAGACGTCGGCCTCTTTCGCCCCATGAACTCCTGGGTCTTCTGACACTCCAAAGATCGCTATCTCTGGACTCAGCACCACCCGTGTGTTAAGCACCTTGGACATTGCCCTCGCGAACCCTTGCCAGAACACTCTAAGCTCCGTGCATGCCCATAACATGTGGACATAGTTTGCAGGGCTGCCCTTGCACCTCATACAACTGTCTTCTACCCCAAAAAACTTGCTCATTCTCGCTGCCGTCATGTGTGCCCGGTGGACCACCTTAAATTGAATTAGATTGAGCCTGGCACGTGATGAGGAGGAATTAACCCTGCCCAGGACCTCTGCCCACAGACACGCTTCCAACTCCTCACCTAGCTCCTCCTCTCACTTGCCCTTGAGCTCCTCCACCGGGGTTTCCTCCGCCTCCTGTAGTTCCTGGTAGATATCCGACACTCTTCCCTCCCCCACCCAGGTGCCAGAGACCACTCTGTCCTGTACCCTCAGTGGCGGGGCATCAGAAAGGCCACTATCTGTTTTTTCAGGAAGGCTCGTACTTGCAGATGTTTAATGACGTTTCCTGGCGGCAGATTAAATTTGTCCTCTAGCACCTCAAACTGCGAAAGCTTCCGTCTCTGAACAGATCTCCCATCCTTCTGATGCCTGCCCTCTGCCAGCTCTGGAACCCACCATCCATCCTACCCGGGACAAACCTGTGGTTGTTGCATATCGGGGTCCAGACCGACGCTCCCTCCACCTTCTTGTACCTCCTCCACTGTCCCCAGATCCGCAGTGTCGCCACCACCACTGGACTTGTGGAGTAACGGGTCGGCGAGAACGGCAAAGGAGCCGTTATCAAAGCTCCCAGACTAGTACCTTTATATGACGCCACCTCCAGCTGCTCCCACGCCCTCTCACCCCCCCCCCCCCCTCCCCCCATCGCCCACTTCCTAATCATAGCTATATTGGCCGCCTAGTAGTAGTTGCGAAAGTTCGGCAGCGCCAAACCACCACCGCCCCCCACCCACCCCCCCCCCCCCCCCCAACCCCGACTGCGCTCCAACAGCGATCTCCTTATTCGCGCGGCCTTATTCGCCCACACAAAGCCCGTAATGATCCTACTCACCCACTTAAAAAAGGCCTTAGGGATGAAGATGGGGAGGCACTGAAAGACAAACAAAAATCTGGGGAGGACAGTCATTTTCACGGTCTGCACCCTCCCTGCCAATGACAGAGGGAGCAAGTCCCACCTTTTAAAGTCCCCTTCCATTTGCTCCACCAACCGGGTTCAGGTTGAGCCTGTGCAGGGCATCCCATTTCCTGGCCACCTGTATACCCAGGTAACAAAAACTTTTCTCTACCATCCTGAGCGGCAGCTCTTTCAGTCTCTGCTCCTGCCCCTTGGCCGGGATCACAAACAATTTGCCCTTTCCCATGTTCAGTTTGTACCCTGAAAAACTACCAAAATCTCTCAGGATCCGCAGAGCCTCCCCCATCCCCTCCACAGGGTCCGAAATGTACAGGAGCTAATCATCCGCGTATAGCGAGACCCGATGTTCCAAACCCCCCCCGAACCAGTCCCCGCTAGTTCCTCGAGGCTCTCAGCGCCATAGCTAGTGGTTCTATAGCTAGGGCAAATAGTAACGGGGAGAGGGGACACCCCTGCCTCGTTCCCCGGTGAAGCTCGAAGTACCCCGACCCCAGCCGGTTTGTACATACACTTGCTACAGGCGCCTGGTATAGCAATTTCACCCAGCCAATAAAGCCCGCACCAAACCCAAACCTCCCCAGCGTTTCCCACAGGTACTTCCACTCCACCCAGTCAAAGGCTTTCTCTGCGTCCATCGCTGTTACCACCTCCACCTTCCCTCCCTCTGAGGGCATCATAATATTCAAAAGTCTCCGGACATTGCTACTGAGTTGGCTGCCTTTTACAAACCCAGTCTGGTCTTCCTCTATCACCCCTGGGACGCAATCCTCAATTCTTGTGGCCAGTATCTTAGCTAGCAATTTGGCATCCACGTTTAAAAGCTAAATCAGCCTGTATGATCCGCAATGTTCCGGGTCCTTCCCTCGTTTAAGAATGAGTGAGATCAAAGCCTGTGACATTGTTGGAGGGAGGGTTCACCTGGTCCAAAAATTGCCTCATCCCTTCCACTCCCATCGGAGGCTCCGACTCATATACCTTCCTGTCGAATTCCTTAAAGACTTTGTTCCCCCACCTTGGATCCAAGACCATGTTACCCTCCTTACTCCCCTGATTTCCCTGGCCGCCTCCCTCTTTCGCAGTTGGTGTGCCAGCATTCTACTTGCTTTCTCCCCGTACTCATAGACTGCCCCCCTTGCCTTCCTCAGCTGTGCGGCCGCTTTCCCTGTAGTCAGCAGTTCAAACTCCGTCTGCAGAATCCGCCGCTCCCTCAGTAGCCCTGCCTCGGGGGCCTCCGCGTATCTCCTGTCCACTCGGAGTATCTCCTCCACCAGTCTCTCTCTCTTGGCCCTTTCTCTCTTTTCCCAATGGGAATGAATTGAGATGAGTTCTCTTCTGACAACTGCCTTCAGAGCCTCCCAGACCGTTGCCGCTGCTATCCCACCCGTATCGTTTGTTTCCAGGTAATCCTGGATGTTCCTGCTGATCTGTCCGCAAACCTCTTAGTCCGCCAGCAGCCCCACATCCAGTCTCTAGATTGGGCGCTGCCCTCTCTCCTCACTAAGCCACAGGTCCACTCAGCGCGGGGCATGGTCCCCCCCACCCCCCCCCCGCCCCCCCATCTGCTCCATAAAACCCTTCAGTTCCTTAGCCACTGCTGGCCGCTTCCCTGTCCTGGACTTCGACCGGTCCAGCTCGGGGTCAATCACTGTGTTAAAGCCTCCCCCCATGATCAGGTGGTGTGACTCTAAGTCCGGGATTTTGCCTAGCATACGTCTCATAAATTCCACATCATCCCAATTCAGAGGGTAGACATTCACAAACACCACCTGGACCCCCTCCCACTTTCCACTCACAATTATATACCTGCCCCCCTTATCTGCCACAATTCTCCCAGCCTCGAATGCCACACTCTTACGGATCAGAATTGCTACCCCCCTGTTTACGAATCCAACCCTGAATGGAACACCTGGCTTAACCATCCCTTTCTCAATCTTGTGTGATTTGCGAGCTTTAAACGTGTCTCCTGAAGCATTGCTACGTCTGCCTTTAACCCCTTTAGATGCATGAACACGCGCGCTCTTTTGACCGGCCCATTCATACTTCTCACATTCCACGTGATCAGCCTGGACGGGGGGCTAAGCCCCCACCCCCTTGTCGACTAGCCATCACCCTTTCTTGGCCAACCTCGAGCCCGCGCCCTTCGCTTCCTCGAGCACCACCACAGGGAGCCGCCGCCTCCGACCCTCAATTGGTACCCCGAAATTGATACCCCCTCTGTCAGCAAAGCAGCATCTCCCCCCCCCCCCCCCCCCCCCCCCCAACAGCCCCATGACCCAAAACCCCCCGCCAAGCACCAGCTGGGCACTTGCTCACCCCCCACTACGCTCCTGAGAGTCAGCTGACCCATGCTGACCCTGGCAGTTCCCGCCCCTGGCACCGATCAGACTGTCGCCTCATTGTCCGGACCCTTTTCCCCACGTGAATAAACCAATTAAACTACCTCTCCAGCCCCAGTGACTAAATAGTAATACGAAACAAAAAATAAACAGAATACACTAACATTGTCCCGTGAGGAGACACTTGTTGAACCAAGGCTCCAACTTCCTGAAAATTCGCACTAAGTACAGGGCCCCCTCCCCCCTCCGTATCTCAACTTTGCCAAAAACACTGCACCCTCCATCCACCACCACAGCCCTTACACGTACCCAACATTACATACAATCTTATATTAGAAACGGTACCGTGTTACCCAGCCCCACCACCGCATTCCACCAAAGCTTAACTGTCCTTTAATTTGAGTCCAGCTATTCTTGTTTGACAAATGACCACGCCTCGTCCAGCATCTCAAAATAGTGATCCCGTTCCTTGCACGAGACCCAGAGCCTCGTTGGATGTAGCATCCCAAATTTCACGCCCTTGCTGAAGAGGGTCACCTTCACCCAGTTGAATCCAGCATGCCTCTTGGCCAGATGTGCACCCATGTCCTGGTAGATGCGTATCACGATGTTCTCCCACCTGCTGCTCCGTTCTTTTTTTGCCCACCGCAAGGCAAGTTCCTTGTCCGAGAAGCAATGAAATCTCACCACCATGGCCCTCAGCGGTTCATTCGCCTTGGGCTTCCTTGCGAGGGCTCTGTGCGTCCCGTCCAACTCCAGGGGTCGAGGGAATACCCCCATCCCTATCAGCATCTCCAGCATCTTGGACACAAATGCTCCTGCACCTGACCCCTCCACACCTTCGGGGAGGCCCACAATTCTCAAGTTCTGTCTCCTGGACCTGTTTTCTAGGTCCTCCAACCTCTCCTACCACTTCTTGTGGAGGTCATCCTGTGCCTCCACCTTAAGGGCCAATACAACCAACTCATCCTCATGGTCGGACAGCTTTTACTCCATCTCCTTAATCGCTTTCCCTTGTGTCCCCTGAGTTGCGATCATTTGATCTATTGATGCCTTCATCGGGGCCAGCACGTCCATTTTAAGATCAGCAAAGCAGCCCCTAAGGAACTCCTGTTGCTCCTGTGCCCACTGCACCCATGCACCCTGGTCTATACCGGCTGCCATGCCGTGCCCCGGCGCCCGCTTCTGTCTGCTGGGACTTAAACGCTTCACCCGGCCACTTCTGGTCCAGCTATCCATACAACAGAGAGGGAATCCTTTTGGCAGTGTTCGCTTCACCAATCTGCCCCAAAAAGTCAGTGGAAACCCCTGAGAAAGGTCAGAGAGTCCGTTCCAGACGGGAGCCGCCGAATGCGCGACCTACTCCTCCATGGCTGCCACCGGAAGTCTCGTCACCGCTTCTTCAATGGCCTTGGCGAGATCTTTTCACAGTTGTTCCCTCTGCTGCTAGAATTCAGCTTTAATAAAGGCCCTCAAGTCAGCTTGAAGGCCTTAAGCTCACCCTTCCCCCGCTTGCATGATGGAAAAGGCTTTTGTCTTTGCTGCAGCTTCAGCCAAACCTTTCACTGTTTCTGCCGAGTCTGGTAACCAAGAAACATACCATACCTGGGGAAAAGTACTCCTCCAACATTCACCGACGTCTTTTCATCAAAATTCCACCCCGTATTGATTAAAAAAGAGCTCTTTTCTGTAACCTTGGGCAGGAGCTGCCTTGTGTGTGACCACTTACTCCATGGTCCACACCGGAAGCCTCATCGGTCTCCTTCCTAACCAACACCCAGTGCCCCAGAAGTCTCTCTTTAAGGTCTCGCTTCAAGAAATAAAATAGTCAATTAAGCAAACAGAATGGCTGTGACAACCCCTAGTGGAGCATTGTAACAAAAATCAAAACTTGGGAGGAAACTTACCAAATCAAATTGAAATATAATTCCTGGAGGTGCCGATGGAGCCCAGCCCTTCAGTGCCCAGCAATCAGGATATGTGCTTCAGATACTTAATTGAACAATGCCTTCCATCTGTATAAGACCTTAAGACATAGGAGCAAAATGAGGCCTTTTGGCCATCGAGTCGGCTCCACCATTCAATCGTGGCTGATATGTTTCTCATTCCCAATCTTCTGCCTTCTCCCCATAACCCTGATCCCCTCATTAATTAAGAACCTATTTATCTCTGTTTCAAAGACACCCAGTGACTTGCTCACCACAGCCTTCTGCGGCAATGAGTTCCACAGATTTGTCACCCGCTGGCTGAAGAAATTCGTCCTCATCTCTGTTTAAAGAATCCTTAAACTTAATAATACGACTAACATACAATTAAAAGTACTCCAGTAATTACTGCCAATTTCAGAGGAGTAATACCCAAGTTCAGGTGGGCAGCACGGTAGCATAGTGGTGATGCACGATCAATGAACACAGAAACGAAGGAGTAGTCCGAATCGAAGGGTTTAATCTACAAAAAGTGTTCCCAGCAGCATGAGTACAGAAAGAACGATGGCTGCTGGGAAACACGGGTTCTTATACTCCGCCTCGTAGGCTGAGCTACCTTCCTCTCAACCAATGAGAAGACAACACTTGGGCCAATGGGCAACGAGCCTTCTACACCAATAGCAGCTCACACTCCCAGGTACCGTAGTACCTCTAGTCATACTACCACATTCATCCCTTGTTGAGAAAGGAACCGGGGGAGGGGGGGATGCTTTTTGAGAAGCCGGGGAGGGGGGGGGGTGTCCAGTGCGGGTGGGACAAGATACTGGTAGTATGACTAGTGATATGGGATTATACCTCTCCAACGGTGGCTGCCCACTGGCCCGTAACTATATACAGGGACCTGTTAGCATTTAGTAATTATTTACAGAGTTGGAAAACGAGAGAACAAAAGAGGTCCATTAAAAGTTCAAACGATTCGATCAGCCGATCGGGAGCCTTGGACATCCTCTGCGACTTGCAGAGCTTCGTCGGAGACGTTGGATATGCAGGCGTCCATGACTCCGGGAGCGATGATCTGGCCTCGTGGATGTTTCCATACCCCTAGACGGAGCTGGTGAGGGCCGGGCCGTGGGGAGGTGTCTGGTCCTCTAGGCGGCGCGGGTGAGGAGGTTGGCAGGCCAGGGAGGGGAGCGCCTGCGGGGAGCAGTTGTGGTTGGAGGGGGGGGGATGGGGGGCTGGTGCCGGGGGCGATGGCGGGGATCCGGCGGGCATCAGATCCCGTAGGGAGACCGTGTCCTGTCGGCCGTCGGGGTACTCCACATACGCGTATTGCGGGTTAGCGTGGAGCAGCTGGACCCTCTCGACCAACGGGTCCGACTTGTGCGCTCGCACGTGTTTCTGGAGCAGGATGGGCCCGGGGGCAGCCAGCCAGGTCGGGAGCGGGGTCCCTGAGGAGGACTTCCTGGTGAAGACAAGGAGGCGTTCATGAGGCGTTTGATTGGTAGATGTGCAAAGTAGTGACCAGATTGAGTGGAGGGCGTCTGGGAGGACCTCTTGCCAGCGGGAGACTGGGAGATTTCTGGACCGTAGGGCCAGTAGGACGGTCTTCCAGACCGTACCGTTCTCCCTCTCGACCTGTCTGTTACCACGAAGGGTTATAACTGGTCGTCCTGCTTGAGGCAATGCCCTTGCTAAGCAGGAATTGACGCAGTTCGTCACTCATAAAGGAGGACCCCCTATTGCTGTGAATGTAAGCGGGGAATCCGAAGAAAATGGTGTGGAGGGCTTTAATGATGGTGGGTGTGGTCATGTCAGGGCAGGGGATGGCAAACTGGAAGTGGGAGTACTCGTTAATCACATTGAGGAACTACGCGTTGCGGTTGGTAGAGGGGAGGGGACCCTTGAAGTCCATGCTGAGGCGTTCAAAGGGACGGGAAGCCTTTATCAGATGCGCTTTTTCAGGGCGGTAGAAGTGCGGCTTGCACTTGTGGCAGTTCCTAGTGACTGTCCTGACCTCCTCGATGGAGTAGGTGCACCCGCATATGTTTCTGGAGCAGAATGGGCCCGGGGGCAGCCAGCCAGGTCGGGAGCGGGGTCCCTGAGGAAGACTTCCTGGTGAAGACAAGGAGGCGTTCATGAGGCGTTCGAACGCAGGTTGCGGGTCTTTACAAAGTGAAAGAAGCGGGTGACCCCTGGGTGGCAGAGGTCCGCGTGGAGGGCTCGAAGGCGGTCCACTTGTGCGTTGGCACAAGTGCCGTGGGACAAGGTGTCGGGAGGCTCGTTCAGATTCCCAGGACGATACAAGATGTCGTAGTTGTAGGTGGACAACTCGATCCTCCACCACAAGATCTTGTTCTTTATCTTGCCCCTCTGTGCATTGTCAAATATGAAGGCCACGACCGTTGGTCTGTGAGGGGGGTGAACCTCCTGCTGGCCAGATAGTGCCTCCAGTGTCGCACAGCTTCTACTATGGCCTGAGCTTCCTTCTTGACCGAGGAGTGGCAGATTTCGGAAGCATGAAGGGTACGCGAGAAGAAGGCCACGGGTCTGCCCGCTTGGTTGAGGGTGGCTGCCAGAGCTACATCGGACGCGTCGCTCTCGACCTGGAAGGGAAGGGACTCGTCGATAGCGCGCATCGTGGCCTTTGCGATATCCGCTTTGATGTGGCTGAAGGCCTGGCGGGCCTCCATCGACAGGGGGAACGTGGCTGTTTGGTTGAGGGGATGGGCTTTGTCGGCGTAGTTGGGAACCCACTGGGTGTAATATGGGAAAAAGCCAAGGCAGCGCTTGAGGGCCTTGTGGCAGTGGGGGAGGGGGAGCTCCATCAGGGGGCGCATGCGTTCCGGGTCGGGGCCTATCACTCCATTTCGCATTACGTAGCCGAGGATGGCTAGACGGTCGGTGCTAAACACGCATTTGTCCTTGTTGTAGGTCAGATTCAGGAGCTTTGCGGTTTGGAGGAATTTGCGGAGATTGGTGTCGTGGTCCTGCTGATCATGGCCGCAGGTGGTGACATTATCGAGATACGGGAAGGTGGCCCGTAAACCGTATTGGTCGACCATTCGGTCCATCTCCCTTTGGAAGACCGAGACCCCGTTTGTGACACCGAAGGGAACCCTTAAAAAGTGGTAGAGCCGCCCGTCCGCTTCGAACGCAGTGTACTTGCAATCGCTTGCGCGTATAGGGAGCTGATGGTAGGCAGACTTAAGGTCCACCGTGGGGGAGAACTTGTACTGCACGATCCTGTTGACCAGGTCGGATATACGGGGGAGAGGGTACGTGTCCAGCTGCGCAAACCTGTTGATGGTCTGACTGTAGTCTATGACCATCCTATTCTTCTCCCCGGTCTTTACCAACAGAACCTGTGCTCGCCTGGGGCTGTTGCTAGCCTCGATGACCCCTTCCTTCATAAGCCGTTGGACCTCGGACCTGATGAAGGTCCGGTCCTGGGCATTGTACCATCGGCTCCTGGTGGCGGCAGGTTTGCAATCCGGGGTGAGGTTTGCAAACAAGGATGGGGGATCGACCTTGAGGGTCACGAGGCTGTAGAAAGTGAGGGGAGGCATAGGGTCGCCGAATTTAAATGTTCGGCTCTGGAGGTTACATTGGAAGCCTAACCCCAGGAGTGCGGTCGCGCAGAGGTGGGGGAGGATGTAGAGATTGTAATTTTTAAACTCCCTCCCCTGGACCGTGAGGTCCGCTTTACAACACCCCGTGATCTCCACTGAATGGGAGCCAGAGGCCAGGGCGATTTTTTGCTTGACCGTGTAGACAGGGAGAGTGCAGCGCCTTACCGTGGTGGGGTGGACGAAACTCTCCGTGCTCCCGGAGTCCAGCAGGCAGGTCGTCTCGTGCCCGTTGAGCAGTATCCTCGTTGTTGCCATAGAGAGGGTGCGGGGTCGAGACTGGTTCAGAGTGACTGAAGCGAGTCGTGGCAGATAGTCGGAGTCTTCGTCGGGCAGTGCGTAGTCACCCGCGGGGTCCTCGGAGCTGATCCAAGATGGCGGCGCCTGTCGGTCGCACATGGTGGGGGGTGAACAAAATAGCGGCGCCCGTCCCCCGCACGTGGCGTCGGAGGCACAAAATGGTGGCACCCGGGGTCGCACGTGGCATCAGAGGTGTAAAATGGCGGTGCCCGGATGTCGCACGTGGCGTTGGGGGATGGGGGCAGCGAGGTCCGCGAGCCGTACAGGGCCCTTGGAGAGAGAGAAGGGGGAGCCCCGCGTTCGGTGCCCGGGACCGCAGCGACCGCCTTGGCCTGGCAGACGGCCACAAAGTGACCTTTCTTCCTGCAGCCCTTGCAGGTTGCAGAATGGGCTGGGCAGCGTTGTCGGGGGTGTTTCACCTGGCTGCAGAAATAGCAGCGAGGCCCCGCGGGTTTTTCAGGGCCCTCTGCGATGCAGGCCTGGGGTGAGTCCGAGTCCGTGGGGGAGAGAGACGCTGAATTCCACGCTGCCCAGGGGGCCGCCGCGCGGTCGGGGGCATATGAGCGTGCGTTTCTGTTCGCGACATCTAGGGAGGTAGCGAAGGACCGTGCCTCCATGAGGCTCAAGGTTTCTCTTTCTAATAATCTCTGACGGATCTGTGGGGACTGCATGCCAGCAACAAAGGCGTCTCGGATGAGGAGTTCCGTGTGCTCATTAGCAGACACTTGTGGGCAGCCGCAGTTCCTCCCCAGTACAAGGAGGGCAAGGTAAAAATTGTCCAGTGACTCACCAGGGATCTGCTGCCTCGTAGCCAGTAAGTGCCGAGCGTAAACTTGATTTACCGGCCAGGTGAAGTGTTCTTTGAGCAGGTCCATGGCCGCGTCATTGTCAGACGTGTCCTCGATGAGCGTGTAGATGGCGGTGCCGACGCACGAGTGGAGGATGTGTAGCTTCTGCTCCTTCGTTGGTACATTTTCCGCCGTACTAAAGTAGCTGTTGAAACAAGCCAGCCAGTGCTTAAATGTGGCTCTTGCATTCGCTGCGTGGGGGCGGAGTCGTAGACACTCCGGTTTGATGCGGAGCTCCATCCTTTAAAATCTTGTAGATTAAATTGATGCGTGATCAATGAACACAGAAACGAAGGAGTAGTCTGGATCGAAGGGTTTAATCTACAAGAAGTGTTCCCAGCAGCATGAGTACAGAAAGAACGATGGCTGCTGGGTTCTTATACTCCGCCTACAAGGTACGAGGTACGAGCTATTTTCCTCTCAACCAATGAGAAGACAACACTTGGGCCAATGGGCAGCGAACCTTCTACAGCAATAGCAGCTCACACTCCCAGGTACCGTAGTACCTCTAGTCATACTACCACAAGTGGTTAGCACAATTGCTTCACAGCTCAAGGGTCCCAGGTTCGATTCCCGGCTTGGGTCACTGTCTGTGCGGAGTTTGCACGTTCTCCCCGTGTATGCGTGGGTTTCCTCCGGGGGCTCCGGTTTCCTCCCACAGTCCAAAGATGTGTAGGTTAGGTGGATTGGCCATGCTAAATTGCCCTTGGTGTCCAAAATTGCCCTTAGTGTTGCGTGGCGTTACTGGGTTACTGGGATAGGGTAGATGTGTGGGCTTGGGTAGGGTGCTCTTTCCAAAAGCCGGTGCAGACTCGATGGGTCGAATGGCCTCCTTCTGCACTGTAAATTCTGTAATGATGGTCAATGCTGATAGTTTTGTCACCATTCCTATTGCAAAACCTGGGCCAATATGTCACTCTATGGCATACTTGTAAGCCTCCAGTTTGCAAGAATTTGTAAGGCCAAATAGCCAAACATATTTGCATATGACTTCTTGAAATTGGGATATATTTATATTTTAAGTGTATGGAATAAAAGCTGATACAACTGAATAAAGGTGAAGGTAAAGTCACCATACTCCCATGACCAGAGGCTGCTTTTTCCTTTAAGGGGGAGAGCTGACTAGTGGTGGTTTAACCTGAGGGTCACCAAACCACAGGTGAGGGGAAAGGTTGAGAAAGTGGAGCCTTCATAAATAACCTCAACAACAAGCTTCAATGAGCTTCAATGATATTAAACCAGCCAAGTTGAGGCAATGGATCAAATCATCAGAATAAAAGTTCCTGGATATTTGATACAATGGCCTAGATCTTCCAGTCTCCGGATCATCAGAGGTCAGATGTATAATCCAAGATGCGTGTTGGCATCCCACGGAGGTGCCAACACACTGACTCTGTGGGAATTGTCCAGGAGGGTTGAACTTTCTGATGGGAATTTCCTGTACTCCTGGCACCCTCCAAAAAGTCTCGAGCTCTGAGTTAGAGTTGGAAACATTGGACAGTTCAGTGGGACCTACCTGAATAGTTAGCCGGGAAATGTTCAACAGAAAAATCCAAGTCTAACTCTTGGTATCTATACAACTGACACCCTAATCACCTACACTGAACCGAACCATCCCTTTCACCCTCATTGATCCCCTGACTATGCCCCTGAAACTCATAATTCCCCCCCCCCAACCTGACCCAACTACCCCTCCCAACCCAATCCAACCACCCCCACACCTTGGACGTGATCTATCCTCACCACTTGATTATCCACCACTTGATTACACAATCCGATTATCCTCTGAACAACCTAACCACCCAAACACCTCACCCACCTGCCTCTCTATCACCTCACCCACCTGCCACCTCACCCACCTGCCTCTCTATCACCTCACCCACCTGCCACCTCACCCACCTGCCTCTCTATCACCTCACCCACCTGCCACCTCACTCACCTGCCACACTATCCATTTACCTCACCTACCTACCCACACTGTCACCCTACCCATTCACCTGTTCGCTATCATTCAAACTGGATATTTAAGCTTACCTTAAGGGAGCTAGTTCTGGAGAAAGGAAGTGTGTCTTCTGCACGGATTCATTTTGCTGTTCTCTGTAAAAATCCCTGCACTGGAGGAGTTCTTCTGCTTCATAGATCGGAAGCCTGGCCCTTTCAAATGTATCCAGGCAAGTGGGTAGTTTTTCGTCTGATCAATGTCGGACACAGGAGTTCTAAATCTGATTGGAAGATTTGGGCCGTAGAACTTTTAAACATTTACAGCAGGTAATTCAGCCTAATTGGTCAAATGCTGGTGTTTATGTTTTACATGAGCTTTCACCCACATGACCTTATGTCACCCTACTAGGTTACCTTCCTGCTCCTTTCTCTCTCATGTATTAGTCCAGCTTCCCCTTCAATGCTTCAATGTTGTTTCTCTGATACCTACAGTCTTCAATTTTGAACTTGTCTTTGTTGCCAAGTTTTATGACAGGGATTTTGACATGCTGCTATTGTGGTTTGGGAACGCAGCTTTGGTGACACTTGTTTCCCCTGGTTTCTCCCCTGCTTCAGTTATCTCTCCAGGGTGCACATCTGTCCTGATGTTATCAGTTTGAATTAATGATCAGTCGCCTCCAATCATACCCAATCATCAAAAGCCAATGATGAGTAAGTCAGGAGGTGATTTCCTCTCCAGGTATCTTTCCCATCCTCGCTCAGGTGGTCTGGTCAATTTGCTCCCACATTACAATGGAAGTTTGACTTTTGGATTACAGTCTTTCATTGTTGGGTATTGCTGACAGGGTAAGTGGCTGAAAAAGCGCTCAACCCCAGGCCAAGAGATGAATCTACATGACAAGATTGGTGTGAGATGTTACCTTGCAGTGTGTTAACAGGGTTTTTATCACATTATACAGTGTAACTTTGGTACATAACATGCCATGCATTTTGTCATGGTTACAGTCGTGTTTCATTTACCATGATGCAATCTGTTGGTGATGTCAACCACTTCCCACCGATCCTAGCACAAATTCCCAAAAAAAAAGACAATACTTTGAATCGCATACCAGACATCAATTCAACCAAAAAGGATATAAATAAACAACACAAATGGCAATGCTTGTGTTTGGACCCGTTGCCAATGCTTTAATTAACTGTAGAGAGTTATATATGTGCTTCTTGGGGGCAGCACGGTAGCATGGTGGTTAGCATAAATGCTTCACAGCTCCAGGGTCCCAGGTTCGGTTCCCGGCTGGGTCACTGTCTGTGCGGAGTCTGCACGTCCTCCCCCTGTGTGCGTGGGTTTCCTCCGGGTGCTCCGGTTTCCTCCCACAGTCCAAAGATGTGCGGGTAGGTGGATTGGCCATAATAAATTGCCCGTAGTGTCCTAAAAAGTAAGGTTAAGGGGGGGTTGTTGGGTTACGCGTATAGGGTGGATACGTGGGTTTGAGTAGGGTGATCATTGCTCGGCACAACATCGAGGGCCGAAGGGCCTGTTCTGTGCTGTACTGTTCTATGTTCTATGTTCTATGTTCTTTGGATGAATGAATACAATTGAAGTTAAGGCACCAAAAAAGTAAAGTCTACTGAAACCAGTGACTCATCATGGTAAGAGCTGCACAATATCACTGAGGTCCTGGTTCTGAGGACAAAATCTTCACCCACTCCTACATTAGTGTTCCCAGACCAACCCAAAGCGTGGCTACTGACATCTTGTCGCAAAGCATCAAACTCTTTTGGTTTAAAACAATTTCAATGCTGAATTAGTCACAACCTTTCTGATGGTGGGGAGGTGGCTACATTAGTCAGAATTCTTCAAATGTTCTGTTTCATTATGCTGCTGAGGTGACGACAGAAAATCTAAACAACAAGCAGCCTGCTTAATCTGACCACAATCTCCTTCAACAAAATAAACGTTTTCATCATATTTAACTATGCTCTATTAACAAACGCTTCAATACCTTCTAGGCCTCTCTGTCAAAAAGGCAGACCTTCTGAACATTCCTCAGCTCCATTCTCCCTGGTTATTTACAATAGGAATTTTGGGAACTTGGATGATTCATTCAGCCCGTGTCTGGTGAAAAACCATGTAAGCTGACCTGCTATTCTATAACCATAGCATTCGTAAATTGAAACCAGAATGGGTTTTATCGTCATCGCTGCCACTCAGTCTTATTTCCTCATTTTCTCTTCCCTCGCACAGGCAGACATCAAATCCAAAGCTCCAGCATACAGCTGCATGATGTGCATCTGTGAATTATGCACTTGACTGGTTTGATTTGACCACAAGCAGAATTCTTGCGTATATTAAGGTATCTGAGACATTTAATGTGGCAGCAGATCAAACCTTAATAAGCCCAATGCAAACAGAAAGTCAGAGGCAATGGCATAAAGGCTAGAGGCCCTGTCATGGCTGGCATGGTTCAATCAAGTTTAAGGCTGCTGGAGCCCTGAGTATATACACAAGAAGTCATTTTGAATAGTAATGGTGATTAATCAAGGAAAATTAAACTTTAAGCGTCAGTAACCCACTCCTTCCTGGCTGCTTTTTGTCTGTTTATTTAGCGTAACCTCTACTGGGGCATAACTGACCTAGAAATATCAGAAATAGCTGCAGTTGCAACCAAGCATAAACAAAGATATTTAGCAATGGCAACAGAAAGACTTCAGTTGTACTCAATCAACAAACCACAAGATAGGCATCAGTTGAAGTATTGTATATTTATTTGTGCGGTTAAATGAAAATAAATTACATGTTAATTGATGCACAATTTGGTTTATTTACATGTGAATGTTAGAAAACTGATCCATACGGAACATGGCAGCTCCACCATTATAAATTAATTAAAACTACAAAAAATTCCTATTCCATTTGAAACAGCATCTGACTGCATCAAGTATATTGCTACTTAATTTTACAATTGTAAGTTTAAAAATAATTCATTGATGTGTGAGTATTAACCTCTTGGGTTTTGCCTCAATCCTGCAACAGAATTTGAATGCAAGCACAGTCGTAGAGCAGTGGGGCTGAGTTAGATCCTTGTTATGCCTGTCTCTGTCACTAGAACTTCCCCAACTATACTAACCCACTTTGAGTGTGCTAGATGACTCAGTGAGGAGGCACATCAGTTCGTCCAACTAGTGGCTGAGACTAGGATGTCTCAGTTTGATTCTCTGTTTTGCACTCAAGCACAATGGAGGGAATGGCTGCTGAAGAACTGTAATGTGCTGGGATGGCTAGTCACACACCTCAAGCAGCAGAGCGTCAGTCACAAAGAGAAGAAAAGCCGGACAGTGGGCATTTGGTTCTGCTGAGTCGGATGTTGTGAGGGTAGGGAGGGAAGTGGGTGGCCAGCTGCCCAAAGTTTCAAGGAGTAAAGATAATTGCTCCTCCTGACATCACAGTCAGCTAAGTAAAAACATTTTCTTCTTACATTTTTGATGGCAGCTAGCGATGGTTGCTGATGTGCTCATTCGCAATTAATTTTCCCAAAGGGATCCATAATAGATGGCACCTGCCTTCCATCAAGCAATAGTTATAGTTTTGGAATTTACAGTGCAGAAGGAGACCATTCGGCCTATCGAGTCTGCACCGGCCCTGGGAAAGAGAACCCCACTTAAGCCCACACCTCCACCCTGTCCCCATAACCCAGTAACCACACCTAACCTTTTTGGACACTGAGGGCAACTTAACATGGCCAATCCACCTAATCCGCCCATCTTTGGACTGTGGGAGGAAACCGGAGCACCCGGTCGAAACCCACGCAGACACGGGGAGAACGTGCTGACTCCACACAGACAGTGACCTAAGCCGGGAATCGAACCTGGGACCCTGAACTGTGAAGAAACAGTGCTAAACACTGTGCTACCGTGTCGCCCTGCGAGGTGGTGATCAGCAGGGCATGAGTCATGGCCAGCAGTGCCAGCTCATTTGGGAAAAGAGACCCTGTGTTATCCAGTTTCTAGACTGCTTAAGTAAATTGGGACACTACAGATGTCCTCAGCCAAGCTGTCTGCTCCTGATTATATCGATGACCTCTGTTGCTGTGTGTGTTTATATGCAGGGTGGCATGGTGACACAGTGATTAGCACTGCTGCCTCCCAACGCAAGGGACTCAGATTCGATTCGTGCCTTGGGCCACTGTCTGTGTGGAGATTGCACTTTCGCCCAATGTCTGTTTGGGTTTTCTCCAGGTGCTCCGGTTTCCTCCCACAGTCCGAAGATGTGCAGGTTAAGTGTATAAAGGCTATACGGACATAGGGAAATATCCAGATATATAGATATAGGGTGGGACAGTGGGCCAGGTCGGGTGCACTTTTGGAGGGTCAGTGAGACTCGATGGGCCGAATGGCCTCCTTCTGCACTATAGGGATTCTATGTGTCATGGATAATTCTGAAAACGAAACAACAGAAAATCGCATTGATATAGCACCTTTAATGGAAGCACAAAAAAAAACAGCCAAAGAGCACCAAGACATTGGAAGGAGGTATCAAGAAGAATGAGCTGGAGGAAATTGTGACTCATCCAAGACTTGAAGTAAGACAAACAGTTTGACAGCAGGGAGGCAGTCAAGGGGTCATGACAAATGGATTAGAATTGGGCACTGCCAAAGTTTGAAAGCTGAGCCTGTGTCCTCAGATGATGGCAACAAAGGGCAGCATGTTGATAAGGAACAATTGGGGAAGGAGTTGAATTACAATGAAGTCAGTAAATCAAGTCATAAATCTGATTGTCACATTTTTCGGCTTTTAGCCTAGATATTTTCTGAGGTTCAACATTCGTCCATTTACAGCATTAACTCATTAAATATCCAATTGTGTTCTCCTTAGCAACATAAACCCTGTAGTCCACTGCAGCGTAACCTGTCTGTTTACTAGACTGATGACTTTTATTTTAGAATGACCTTGGCTTTAATTCCTTAAATACAAAGTAGCACATTTAGTACAAATAAGATGCGACAAAATCTCACTCACAGAGTATTACAACCGGTCCTGAGAACTGTGGGAAAGATGTGAAAGGATTAAAGAGAATGCAGAAAGGATTCACGAGAATGGTTTCAGGGACGAGGAACTTCAGTTATGAGGCTAGGTTGGATACGTTGGGACTGGTTTCTTTGGAGAAGAGGAGAATTGATGGAGGTGTTCAAAATCATGAGACGTCTGGGCCGGGTAGGTGGGGAGAAATCGGTTCCCACTGGCAGAAGGATTGAGAATGAGAAGGGTACAGATTTAAGATGATTGTCAAAGAAAGTAATGGAGACAACAGGGGAATCTTTTTCACACAGCAAATGGTTAAGCTCTGGGATTACTTCTAATTAAACAACGAGTTTAATTGCCGCCGTTTTGGAAGCAGTGAAGTATGGAGGGATCCTCCATTCTTTTAGGCCGACGGGGTTCTCTGGTTGCTGCAGCGAATGGGGACTTGGCTGAGCGCCAAATTCTCCGTTCTTGTTGGCAGCGGTAGTGGGGCCGACATGCAACGAAGAATCTCGGCCGTAGTGTTTATTGGAGCATAGGAACTGAATGACCAAGACGTGACGTGTTTCAGCATTCCCATTGTTGGGAGGGCGCCATTACTCTGTGACAAGTTCCCATCTCAAATAGGGAATTTGTTTAAGATCTGGAATGTACTGCCCCGGTTATTGTGACAGAAGCAGGTTCAATCAAGGCTTTCAAGAAGGAATTGGATTATTATCAGAAAACTAAGAATGTGCAGGGTTCTAAGAAGAAGGTGGGGGAATGGCACTCGATGAGTTCTTCACTCAGACAGGCAGTGCAGAGACAGCAGGCCGAATGGCCTCCTTCTGTGCTGTAACAATTCTGTGACTTCCTGTCAACCTTCCCCCTTTATAAAGTCCTTCTAAAGACTGGAAGTCATTCTAGATCAATAGAAATGAAAAACTGAGAAATGATGTTAAACCGGCATGGACAGCGTTAGAACACACGTGGAATTCTGTGCAGTTCTGGTTTCCATATTAAAAAAGGATATTGAAGTTGCAATAAAGATATACAAAATGATAGCAGGATCAAATGCTCACGTACGTCAGGAATGGCCAAACAGGCTGAGGTTCCTTTCTCTAGGAAAGAGTAGACCAGATAGAGAGATCAACCATTAAGTGGCTGTGGTGCAGCCATTCTTCTGCGGTGCAGGCGTCCCCTGACTATTTAGGGGCGAGGGTGCTGGCAGGCATGGACAATGCAGGAACACATGGACTACAGCACTCATCAATTCCAGCCCAGAGTGGTTGTTGCAAAGAGCTACATTTTAAAGCAACCCTTGGTATGTATAGAAGGAATAGAAGGATATGCTGATGGGGCAAGATAAAATAGGGTCTGGGGATGTACGTTGTTTCACTCTGTAATTCAACATATTTTCATTAATTCCGGAACCTGAAAATCAGCAAAGACTTAGTTGTATCTATACTGCACATTGACTGTGACAACCAAGCTGATTGCATTGCACATCTTAGGGTGCTAAGTGCACAGTATAATTTCACATCAAAACATGACCTGATCCTGGAAAGATGGGGCGGGATTCTCCCGTACCTGGCGGGGTGGGCCGTAACGGCGCCGAGGAGTGGCGTGAACCACTCCGGCGTCGGGCCGCCCAAAATCCTCCACACCTTCAGGGGCTAGGCCGGCGCCGATGGGGTTGGTGCCACACCAACCGGCACCGAAGGGCCTCCGCCGGCCTGCGAGAGTTGGCGCATGCGCTGGAGCGTCAGCATCTTCTCCGTGTCGGTCATGGCGGAGGTTGACAGCAGCCGGCGCGGAGGGAAAGAGTGCCCCCACAGCACAGGCCCGCCCGCAGATCAGTGGGCCCTGATCGCAGGTCAGGCCACCGTGGGGCACCCCCCCCCACGGGGGCCAGATCCCCCCGCATCCCCCCCCCCGAGGACTCTGCAGGCTGTCCGTAGCGCCAGGTCCTGCCGGTACGAACCTGGTTTGATTTACGTTGGTGGGACCGGCTGAAAACGGGCGGCCTCTCGGCCTTTCGCGGGTCGGAGAATCGGCGGGAGGGCCGCTGCTAGTGGGTGCCAACCAGCGCGGCGCGATTCTTATTCCCGCCAAAACCCCAACACCAGTGAATTCGGCAGCCGGCAGGGGCGGGATTCACGCTGCCCCCGGCGATTCTCCGGCCTGGCAGGGGGTCGGAGATCCCGCCCTTGTGTTGACTTCAGTGCAATCCCGCGGCAATTTATGGGGTTCACTGGGCATTTAATAAATCTTAACTGAGCTGACGCAAATCAATGGAACGTGGGCACTGCTGTCTGTGTTTGTGAACTTCAGCAACTTTAATGACGGGGAGAGCTGTGTGTGCTGTAAGTATTTTTGCTTGGATCTCTCTTTCCAGGAAGGGGAGCTCCAATGTAATGATAATGATGACTTATTGTCAAGTAGGCTTCAATTAAGTTACTGTGAAAAGCCCCTAGTCACCACATTCCGGCGCCTGTTCGGGGAGGCCGGTACGGGAATTGAACCTGCGCTGCTGCATTGTTCTGCATTACAAACCAGCTTTTTAGCCCACTGTGCCAAACCAGCCCAAGCAAGTGGAGCCAGAAAACATGAACAAGACACTGCCTGGCTGGAATGAATAGTCTCAGATCAGTAATGCATTCATCACAACCTAGAACTCAGGCTGATTGTAAACTTTGTGCATCCAATTGTCCACTAATGGGATGGTGGCAAAACATTATATCTCCTTAATGTTATAAAATTAAACAATGTGTTATGCCTGATGAATTGAGCAGATCCTCATGCCACAAAATAATTCCATGAAATAGTTTGACAGGTTTCATATCTATGTCAAAATATCGCTGATATACTGCCGGATTCTCCATCAGCGGGATCCTCCTCTTCGCCAGCAGCCCACCCATGCCCGGGGTTTCCCGATGGCCACATGGGAAGACCCATTGGCCGGCTTCCGGAACAGTGGATCCTGCTGCCAGTGGCGGGGGGGGGGGGGGGGGGGGGGGGGGGGGGGGGGTCGGGAAACAGGGTGAATATTTATTTTTTGGAAATTAAACTAATTTTGCTCAAATTAAGCAGCTTATTAAAAGGAAAATGTTGAGCTCACTTAATAGAAGTAGTGAATGCTCAGCTGGGCGAGAGCAGCGAAGACAGGCAGCACTGGTCTTCCAAAGCTCATCACTCACACAGATGCACATTTGGGTCCGTGATGACATCATTCTGTATCAAGGACTCAGATGTGTGCTTAACAAGGCAGCAAAAATTGTCCACAAACAGTGGGGAGGAGTGAGGCACAGCAGCAGCCACTACCAGCCAGCTAGCATGAATTCCGCAGGAGGTCAGCAGTATTGTGCTCCCTTTGTCTGAATCCATCTTACTAATGGGTCAAACAATTGAATATTTGACCTAAGGAAGGGTTCAATCTTCAACTTCAATAAATTACTATTGATGACAGACTTTGCTTGAGCAGTATTTATACATCATTTCAAATCGTTGGTGCAGTTTATTTCCTTGATTTAAAGGACATGCTTCCATTAACCTTCTTAGCGTCAGCATTTAAACATTATTTTTGTCTGTATAATTTTGTGCACTCACATTCTTGAATTCCTGAATGAACTGAAGAAGCTTTTCTTTCTAAAAGGAGCTTGTCAAATTGGACAATAGAATTGTGCCATGAGGGTAATTTAACCTTCAACGTGAAGTTGATTGAGGCACGGTGGGGGGGGGGGGGGGATATTCCCAGGGTCCAGTAGCCAGCAGCGGGTTTTGTGATAGCCTGTGGAATCAGTTGTTGGGCAAAAAAACTGATTTCACGCCATGCGTCAAACCCATTGCAAGTCTCCTGGTCCGCCCCGTGGATCCGACAGGTTTCCCGACCAGACCTGGCGGGAAAGTGCTAAGTCCTCGGTTGGATTCTCCGCGTGACGACGAAATCGCGAAACGTGATCGGCTGGAGAATCGGCTACGATGCCGAAATTAGGCTTGACGCCATTTTCCAGAGCCACCAACTCAACAAAATCTCTGAGGCAACTACGCGGCCCGAAAGTACAGTATGCAGCTCATTATCTGCGACCAATTGTCCATGGCTTCAGTGATTCTGCGCCCCGAATGGGCCGTTTTTCCGACGGTGTGTTTCTATCATCCTTTAGAAAATCATGAAGCTGGCGTGCTGGCTGAAGCAGCTGCGAGAGGAGGTGGGAGTTGGCTTGGGGGGGTGGGGGGGCTGCGGGCTCCCATATCGGACACCGGCCGGGCTTCCTGCGGGGCGAGGGGGGGGCTGCCTGCCAGGGCCGGTGGAGGGGAGGGGGGGCGGAGGGGGGGGGGGGGGAACGGGCCGAGCAGCCGAGGAGCCTCGACAGGACCGGGGCGGTGCCCACGCACCGAGCGCCATTAAGGCGGCCATCTTGTTGGCCACCCACCCCAGCCCCTGGGTTGATGCCAACAAAATGGCTGTATGGGTGGCTGCCGCCCCCCTCCACATCCACCCCACTCAACCGGCGGAACCCACCGGAAGACCACCCAACGCAGCTCCCAGTGAGGGCAGTGCCATCAAATGGTGGCCCTGGCAGCAGGGACGGCCGCCAGGACGGGGCCACCGATGGGACCGGGTGCGGAGGTGGGGGACATGCATGGCTGGGGCGAGCGGCAACAGCCGGGGCCACCATGTAGTACATGGTGCCTGGTTGTGCACAGGTGCATGCGCTATGATGACATGTTTTCCCCTCACCCCCGGCAGATAATCATGTTCGATCATCAACCAGCACTTCAGTTGCCTGGACCGCTCTGGAGGGGCCCTCCAGTATGAGGCCAGGAGGGTCGGCCGTATCGTTGTGGTCTGCTGCATCCTGCACAATATAGTCCAGCAGAGAAGAATGAGGGGTAAGGGCAGGCCTCGTCAGGCAAGGAGGATGAGGGGGACAATGAGCGGGACATGGGGCTGGCCAGCCACGGGAGGCCGCGCTATGCTATTGCCAGGGCCAGCGCGTACGGGACACATTAATCGAGACACGTTTCACCAACTGGGGTTGGGGGGGGGGGGGGGGGGGGGGGGGGGAGTTGCACGGCAGGGACACGGATACTACACCCCTTCACAACCGAACAACCACACCTCCCACCACCAACAACCCTCAGCTCCCACCCTACCAAACCACCCTCATTCACACCCCTCCTCCGTGATATATACATCGGTGGCATTACGAGCCGGGGGCACTGAGTTGGCAGTGACAGCGGATCTGGTACATGGGATGGAGGATGCTGACAGCCCGCTCTACAATGAGTTCCATGCTCAACATTGTTTGACAATGTCTGACTCATGCTCACAGTAGCACCTTGCACCTTGTTGATCATCGCATGCGAGCTGGCCAGTGCATCACAAGGCCCTGTCGAATAGCTGGGGACGGAGTAATGGAGACGATCGGGGGGGGGGGAGCTGCATGGTCCACCCACTGGGCCACACTTGTCCTCCACCCCTCCATCCCAGTGGCCATCACTGACCGCCCCTCCCCCACACTCATCAGACACGGCACACAGACTGGTTTCAACGGTGTTGACAGGTGTTTAATGTGAAGAGGTACATACAGTCTATGCCGTAGCCCCTATAACTAAACTGTGCCCTCCACCCATGCCAACTTAACTGGTGTCTAACTTTCTGGTCTTATGGACCCTAACACTGCACCTAGGTGGTTCCCCAGATGGAACAGCAGTAGTGGAGGCGGACTGCTTTGACTCCTGCCCTGTGACGAGGGTCCCCGTTGGCGCACATCTCCTGTGGTCTGGATTGGCCCGGCTGGTCTTCGGATGTCCTGGGTTGCATGGTGCCGCCCTGTTCTGCCCGCTGCCCACCAGATGCACCAGGGACAGGAGAGGGGGTGAGTCCCAATGTTGCAGTGTTCCGGGACCTCCCCTGCAGGAGTCACCGGCATGGGCCCCAGCACCCGCCTCCTCCCTCGGGGTGCCTGATGGACCCCATGCTTCTCCATGGGACAGGGGGGTGCAAGCGGAGCCGTCCCCTGAGGCACTCCCAACACCTGGCGCTGCCAGTCCTGGATGCCCGCTCTGGTATTGACAAGGGTTTGAACGTTAGCGGCCATGGTTTAGGGGCTGGTTCAGCACAGTGGGCTAATACAGCTGGCTTGTAATGCATAACAAGACCAGCAGCGCGGGTTCAATACACATTCCAGCCTCCCCGAACAGGCGCCGGAATGTGGCGACTAGGGGCTTTTCACAGTAACTTTATAGAAGCCCGCTTGTGACAATACGCTATTATTATTATTATTATTATGGAGCACAGGGAGTGGGCCAACTCCCTCTGCGTCTGTGCGACGCTGGCCAGCACCTGGGCAATGTCGCCAATGGTCCCAACAATGGCCTGCTGTGACTGGGCCACGCTGAGGAGCGCCGCTCCAATCTCCAGCTGGATCCGGCACACGGGCAGTCCTGGCCTGGGCTTCGGCCACCGCCTGCACAGAATGCCCCAGGCCTTGCACACACTGACCCATGTCCGACACCATCACTCCCATTGCCTCCACCATGGATGCCACCAATGCGGTTTCGGCCTGGGTGGCACGCATGGTCGGCACCACCCCCTGCTCCTGCTCACGGATGGACTCCACCACCTGCGTCTGCAGGTTCTGGAAGCTGGCCGTCATCTCCTCCTCTCATTCCTGTGTCTCTACCTGCACCTGCACTATGGGTCGGACTGGGTGCTCCAGGGAACCCAGGACCCGTCTGGGTGGCAGCTGGTTCCTGGGTCCGGGCTGCCCTCCGACCGTCCATCGCCTCGACTGCTCCTACCTCCCCTGCTGTACCAGAATGACTGTGTGGTGCGCACCAGTGAGTGTTCCAGAAGCCTCTTCACTAACTTGTCCAACCGAGGTGGTAGTCTCTGAGATGGTAGAGGGTATTGGAGACAGCTGTGACGGAAATTCAGTGTCCTACTCCGACCCGAACACCAGGGTCCCCTGGGTCGTGGTGTCCTGGGTTGTAGTGTCCTGGGTCATGGTGTCCAGGGTCTTGGTGTCCTGGGTCGTGGTGTCCTGGGTCGTGGTGTCCTGGGTCGTGGTGTCCTGGGTCGTGGCGTCCTGGGTCGTGGCGTCCTGGGTCGTGGCGTCCTGGGTCGTGGCGTCCTGGGTCGTGGCGTCCTGGGTCGTGGCGTCCTGGGTCGTGGCGTCCTGGGTCGTGGCGTCCTGGGTCGTGGCGTCCTGGGTCGTGGCGTCCTGGGTCGTGGCGTCCTGGGTCGTGGCGTCCTGGGTCGTGGCGTCCTGGGTCGTGGAGTCCTGGGTCGTGGCGTCCTGGGTCGTGGTGTCCTGGGTCGTGGCGTCCTGGGTCGTGGCGTCCTGGGTCGTGGCGTCCTGGGTCGTGGAGTCCTGGGTCGTGGAGTCTTAGGTTGTCGAGTCCTGGGTTGTGGTGTCCTGGGTCGTGGTGTCCTGGATCGTGGTGCCTCGGTCATGGTGACCTGGGTCGTGGTCTTCTGGGTTGTAGTGTCCTGGGTCTTGGTATCCTGGGTCTTGGTGTCCTGGGTCATCTCGGGCAGAGGGCTGGTGTTCCGGCTTCTCTCCCCGTCTGTGCTCAGCTGTCTTGGGGGGCACTGGCCCTGGCACTCGTTGGGGTCGGGGGCCCCGGATGGGCCTGGACCATCCCCGGCTGGTCCTGTAAGACATAAGATGGCATGTATGGTGAGACAGCAGGATGAGGGTGAGGCGTGTGGTGGTAAGGGCTGGGGTGAGGGGTGTGAGGTGAGGGGAGTGGGGTGAGGGGGTTTGGGGTGAGGGGGGTTGGGGTGTGGGGGTTTGGGGAGTGTGGTGAGGTGGGTTGGGGTGTGGGGAGAGGGGGGTTGGGGTGTGGGGAGAGGGGGGTTGAGGTGTAGGGTGAGGGGGGTTGGGGTGTGGGGTGGGTACACATTTGTCGTGTGGACCCGCAACCAGGCAGGGGGGTCTCCCTTCGTGGCGTGCCTCCGACCTCCGCGTCGGCGACCTCCCTTTCCTCCGGCCTGCCGACAATGTCTAGTTCCCTCTGCTCGGGCACCGTGAGGGGATGCAGGTCTGGGTACTCACCCTGGCATCCCTGGAGACGTTGTGCAGCTTTATTCTGCACTGGTCTCCAGTCCGGGCCACCACCCCGATGGCACTGACGGCGGCTCTTACCTCCGCCCAGGCACGGTGAACGATGGCACCTGCTGACTTCCATCCCAGCCTGGGATAATGTATCAGCCTCCTCTCCTCCACGGTGTCAAGGAGGTCAGGTGCTGTCCTCCTTGCGGCTATCTTGGCCGGGGAGGGGGAGAATGGATTATGTGCAGTCACGGCGTCGTGTCAATTATGGAACCGGCGAATTGGCCGGCGGTTCGTTAACAGCGTGTTGTGTTTCCTGATATGCCCGTGCTAGCCCCTTGGGAGCGATTGAATCGCTGCAGCTGTGGACCTGATCATGCTGCCATGAAACTCCACCGTTTTCACGACGGTGTCAATACTTAGTCTCCAGGATGGAGAATTCAGCCCCTCATCTGCATTCATTTGAATGCAATTATTGGGTTGGAAGCCCGATTCCATGTCCTCCTGTGATTCACCCACCTATCCCAGCCGATGGTCCCACTGGCATGAATTAGTGCAAGTTCTGAGAAACTGGGACCTACTAGCTTGCATTCCAAGGGGGAGGCAAGGGCTGAGTACCACAGTATACTTGCCTCCGTGGTGCGGGGCAGGGGGGTGTCCTTAATGGGAGGTGGATGTCGGGGGGGGCTTGTGCTGGGCTGAAGGGGCTCAGGTCAGGGGTCTTTCCTGAGATGGATGTTATTTGGCTGGTCTTCCTCTCTTTAACCTTTAAACCCATTAAACTTTCTGTCAGTATGTCAATATTGAAGCTCTGAGAATAAATGGAAGCCTTCCCATCTCTAACCTTAAACTCTTTAACTTGTCAGCATGCCAAGTTCAAAGATTTGTACAATGAATGTAAAAGTATTCCCCTTAATGTGGTGGAAATCTTTGAAGTAGTTATTTCACTGTTGAATTCATTGCCCTTTATCTTTTTCAAGTCTGCGTGCATGCCTGGAAGTCTAAAAGCTTTGAACTGCATTGTTTACATTCAATATCTTGGTATTGCCTTTTAAAAGCCTCTTGATTGACAGGTACGGGCAGTTTAGGAAGGTTTACTGTTCATTATTTATTTGGCTCTACGGAAGTCCGTTAACTCTAAAGAGCAGCTGTTCTTCTAACTGTAGTTTTTTTTAATGGAAGCTGTCTTTATGTTCTGAACAGCTTCCAAGTGCTCAGAACAAAGTGACAGTCTCTTTAAAATAAACTATGGTTAGAAAAACAGCTGCTCTTTAGAGGGCATCCTGATCGCTGAGGAGTGGGCCCTGTCAGAGAGATTAGGCCACACCCATCTCAGGTTCAGTAAAAACCCTGATCGTCTTCAAAGAATTTACTATGTGTCATGGAATGGAACGAGAACCCCGATCCTGTGAATAAACCTTTCGAAGTGCCATGGGAGAATCACGCCCATTATTTTTATATGGAGTTATACAGTCATGGAGCTTTTACAGCACAGAAAGAGCCGTTTGGCCCATCGTGTCTGCTCTGTCCATCATCACCTATCCATTCTAATCCCATTTTCCAGCATTTGGTCCATAGATTTGATTGTTCTCAGTTATTTTAGTTCACTTGCTGAAACAGTCACTGAAAAAAAAAATTTATGTTCTGAGATTCTTTTTAATTCATTCTTGGGATGTGAGTGTCGCCGGCTAGACCAGCACTTATTGCCTATCCCAATTGCCCTTGAGAAGATGGTGGCAAACTTCCTTATTGAACCACTGCAGCCCCATCATTTAATAGAATCCCTACAGTGTCGAAGGAGGCCATTCGGCTCATCGAGTCTGCACCATCCCTCTGAATTAGCACTCTCCCCATCCCCCCCCCCCCCCCCCCCCCCCCCCGCCGTATTTGGGTGAAACTCAATAGAAGAAATGTCCCAGTTACTATTGTGCCAGAGCTGAGCTGGTCACGATTCTGTCCAGTTAACTGAATGGAATACTGATGCTTGTTTGGAGCTGAAAAACATTTAATTTATTTAGCCCGATTGCAATGCAGACATCACATCCAAACATCTCATCAAATCAAGAGTCACCAGGAATAAAACGGAAATCAGAAAGTATGTAATAAGGTAGGTGAGAACTATAGTTTTCATGTAATTTCAGGTACTTGGACTAAAAATTAAGCCAGATGGATAATTGTTTGAGAAAGGATTGAAGATACTAAGACATGAATAATTTTTCAAAATGACAAATTCCATGCAATTCCTGCCAAATCAATGGGAATGTCATCAACGAGTTAAGTTGGCGAAATAGCCAAAATAGTAAAATATAAGTCTGAGAAAATTACATTCAAACTGTAATTTTAGCGAACAACGCATTGAGTACTGAGTCGATTCCTTCTCACGAAGACACAAGGCAGACATTCAAATGTTGAAGAAAATCCAGAGATGAGCCACGATCTCAGGCCTAATGTTGTGGGCCTAAGGTATGAGGAGAGATTTGAGAAACGCAGGATTTTAAGCCTTGAGAGGTTGTCTTATTCTGGAGGTCGGAAACAGTTAGGGAAAGGAAGGCTCCCCCTACCCCCCAAAAGAATGCCGGAATTACAAGGACAAGGGATTGTCGATTCAGGAAACAAAGAGGAATCTTAGGATTGATGTCAGGAAGTTCTTCATTGCGAAAATTATGTTTAATGGTTAGCTTTCCAGTTGAACAGTGAAGACAACAACTCTGGAATTATTTACGAGGCTGCAGTGAAGGGAACCTGGAGAGTTTTAAGATGGATGAACTTAAATTAATCGTATGGCTTTCCTCATCTTTAAGTATGCTGCGATCCAGTGAATAAGGATGACCCCAGTGATTGATATGTCAAAGTGTTTTTTGATTATCTTTTCACGCCAGGGAGAATTTTCACCATTTTCTCTTAATAGAATTTTTTATCTCCAAATATGACTTCTTGCGGGTAATGAAATGAATTGGGAGGAAGTAGAATTGCCGAGGCCATGGGATTGTGAATTTCATGAAAAGGTGATGGAACCAGGAAGAGTGATCCCCAAAACAGTGGTTAGAAAAGCCCCATCTAATAATAAAATGGAATTTAAATTATTCAAAAAAATACTGGGTCTAATTATAAATTACAGAATCATACGCTGCAATCTGAAAATCCTAGAATATCAGTTAATAAAAAATATTAACACTTCAGTCACTGTAACCCAGTAGGCTTGGCCTTTGTGCAGACAGTCCTTGACCTTTTGGAGCAACAGATCCAAATTGGTGAATTTCCCTAACCCTGGGGTGGCAGACTTGGAAATGGGGTGAGGGCGGAAGAAATGTGAAAACAGGGAGGACTGTATCAGGCAGCTCCCTGATGCATTCCTGCTGCCAGGAAAGTTTCCCAGAGGATGGCAGGGAACCAGACTGGCCACGCATAAAATGGAGGCAGGCATGCAGCTAAGATGATTACGGCCCCAAACAGGACCAACTACCCCCCTGCTAGAGCTGTTCCCTTACCACATGTTGAGACTGTCATCTCTATGGAGGTGGCCACTGGTGGCAGGGGAGGAGACATGGAAGCTGGAGGCTCCCAGGACCAAGTGGTGGAGCTGAGGGAAATAAAGTCCGCACTCACAGTCCAAAAGATCCATCCAGAGAGGTTTCCTCTTCCTCTGAAGGGCATAATGGCTTTTGCCCTAATAATTATTAAATTAAATCCATGCATTTGAAGGTGCCTCCATGTTGAAGCACCCTCATCGTATCTTTTTTTAAAAGAATTTAGAGTACCCAATTCATTTTTTCCAATTAAGGGGCATTTTAGCATGGCCAATCCACCTAGCCTGCACATCTTTGGGTTGTGGGGGCGAAACCCACGCAGACACGAGGAGAATGTGCAAACTCCACACGAACAGTGACCCAGAGCCGGGATCAAACCTGGGCCCCGGCACCGTGAGGCAACAAGGCTAACCCACTGTGCCACCATGCTGCCCTATCCTCATCATTTCTGACCAGCAGCCACCACCATTCCCAGTGGGGCTGCTGAGCTCCAAAGTTGCCAACCCTTGGGTCTGGCAGCATCGTGAGCCCACCTGTCATCTGTAACAGGATGGTGAATAAAGAGGCAACCAATTAGGAGGCCGTGGCTAGGAGGGTTGTACCACTGGTCTTAGTGCCAGAAAGTGTGGTCTTGGGACTGTAATTTTGTCTAAACATCAGGTAAGTGCATTCCAAGTAGTAAGTGCATTCCAATCACTCAAACCTGTGATTGTAATGCACTTACCTCTCTTTGATGTGATCAATGTTTGTAAACATTGGGGTTTCACCACTTAGAATCACTGATTCATGAAGGGAGATGAATGGATTAAGGTTGCAGCTGATTTGTGGAAGTTGTCAGTCACAGCCCACTACTAGAAATGTATGAATGGCTTGCAGCTAATGGATCATCCATCTCCCTTCATAGTTCAGTGGCCTAAGTGGTGAAAGCCCAATGTTTATAAACATTGACCATATCAAAAAGAGGTAAGTGCAGTAAAATCACATGCTAGAGTGATTGGAATGCACTAAGTGCTTGGAATGCACTGACTTCTGTTTGATGTGAGAAGGTATGTCGGGATTTTCCGAAATCCAGGCCAAGTGTTGACGCCGGTTTAAACACCAGAGTGGTGTACTCCGGCATCAACGGGCCTCCTGGCCCAGCAATTCACCGGTCTTCAGGGGGCTACCACGGCATCAGAGTGCTGCGCGCTGCTTTGCCGCCAAAAGACAGCCCTGCACGACCAGCGTGGGTCCGCGCAGGCACGCGACGGCCGTCTCCGTGCCAGTGCATGCGCGTGGTTGCCATCTCTGCGCTGGCGCGGAGCAACATATCAGGGACCTTACGGCGGGCCGCGCGTAAGGAGGTACGCCCACTCCAGATCGCGGCCGCGCGCTGATCGGAAGTCCCTGATCATGGGCCTGGACCTCGTGAATGCCCCCCCACCTCCCCAGAGTCAGATCCCTCCATCCCCCCCACCAGGACATTCACCGTGGCTGTGGGTCCGAGCTCCCGCCGGGTGGTACCAGGTTGGAACCACGCCAGTGGGATTTGGCGGAACTCGCCGGGAGTTCGGCCCATCGCCTGTGGAGAATCGGCACGGGGGCCTATTTTAGCGGCCCCTGGCCGGCGGACGCGGCGACCGTGCAGGCACAATTGCCGTCAATTCTCTGGCGACTGGAGAATTGCAGCCTGGTGTCGGAGCGGAGTGGCAGGAATTTCCCACGCCGATTCTCCGATCCGGCGCGGCTCAGAGAATCCCACCCGTAGTCTTCCAAAGAAGTATCCCGCCCAATGTTTCCTGGAATAAATTAGACAGGACAGATGAGATGGCTGGGATAATGTCATTATTAATGAATCTGTTCTTGACAGTTGAATACAGCTGATCATGATCCAGAGCAAAGTTTTAAAAAATCTTCAAAAGGCGTTGGTGTGAGTGACTTCACATTACACCAATTCAGTTCTATCAGTTTGGGCATTGCCTCCATCTGCCCATATTCTGGCTACATAAGATTAATGCATTGGTCTATCTCCTTTTCTCTCAGTCTGCTTAACCATTTTCAAAGAGTGAGAGATTCTGAATGTATCCACTGCAGTTGTTTTGGTTTAATAATCCCTAAAGGTAAATCTCAAACTATGAACGCTCTTTAACATATATCCTTCTTCTCGTTGACATTTAATAATGCAAATGAAGCATGGTTGATGGATTTTTTTTAAAAGGTAAAGGAACTTCTGCTATTGACATCAATTTTGCATCATGTTTGGCATTTATGGTCATCATTCATATAATAATTACAATATGCGATCCCCAATATATAACGTGTCATTTAAATATATGGATCTGAGCAATAAACCTTCCATAAATAGTTGTAATGAGGCTATACATTCTAAGACAATCTTTTATGTAAATGTTTAATATAGGTTATAGCAATTACTGGATTTTATGGCTGAAACCGTAAACCTTTAGACAGTGCAATTGAGTTATTAAATTTTTGAAAGGTTATTTATAATTGTATTAGTTGTACAAAGCTGCTGTGAAAATTGGTTTAAACTAGTCAACAGAAAGACTTGCTGACTGCACTTTAACACTGTTGTAATTAACATAGTTTTTTACTGGAAGAACGTGATTTACAAGTGGGTCGGTAAGCTGAAACAGTTAATGTTGGTTCAATAATATTTTGTGCGATTCATTTTTGCTCATATGAACAGAATGGTCCAATATAGAAGCTTAAGTAGCACAGTAGTTAGCACAGTTGCTTCACAGCTCTAGGGTCTCAGGTTCTATTCCCGGCTTGAGTCACTGTCTGTGCGGAATCTGCACGTTCTCCCCGCCTCTGCGTGGGTTTCCTCCAGGTGCTTCAGTTTCCACCCACAGCCCAAAGATGTACCGGTTAAGTGGATTGGCCATGATCAATTGCCCTTAGTATCCAAAAGGGTTAGATGGGTTACTGGGTTACGGGGATAGGGTGGAGGTGTGGCCTTAGATAGGATTATCTTTCCATGGGCCTGTGCAGACTCGATGGGCCGAATGGCCTCCTTCTGCACTGTAAATTCTATGATTAAGACCTTTCATTGATCATTAGCAGTTTATGACCTTCAATGCTAAGTAGACAGTAGTTTAAATTTAGCAGTAACATACTTATAGCTCATATGTATACATGTAATTTTGCATATTTATACATAAATTTAACAAACTATAATCCTTTCTCAGTAATGTCACTGCTGGTAAAATGCTGAGTGAATGGCGCAAGGACAAGAAATTCGTCATAAGGAAAGATTTCACATCTCATTTATTTGAAGGAGCTATTTCGATGATTGTCTTTTTGTTGGAAAAGTTGTGATAATATTTTAATTCATGGTGGAGCCATTGGGCGGAATTCTCCGCTCCCGCGCGGCATCGGGAAGGCCGCCATGAACTCGGCCGAATTTCACAACAGCCTCGGAGGCCGCTTCTCGCACCCTATTCACCCCCCCAGGGGGCTAGGAGCGGCGCGCTGTAAATCTCGGCCGCCAGGCCTTGACGCTTGATTCAAGGTGGCGCGCCGAGAATGACGTGACAGCGGCGCCTAAGTGACGTCAGGCGCGCATGCGCAGGTTGGCCGGCTCCAACCCGTGCATGCACGGTTGCCTTCTTCCCCTCCGCTGCCCCGCAAAATGTGGCGGCTTGATCTTGCGGGACGGCGGAGGGGAAAGAGTGCGTCTCTTGGAGACGCCGGCCCGACGATCGATGGGCACCGATCGCGGGCCAGTCCGCTCCCGAGCACGGCCGTGGTGCTCACTCCCCTCTCCACCACCCACAAGCCACAAACGAACCTTTGGCGCCATGTTCACGACGGCAGCGACCAGGTGTGGTTGCCGCCGGCGTGAACAAGTCGGGAATGTCAGGCCGCTCAGCCCATCCGGGCCAGAGAATTGCCGGTCGCCGTGATAAACGGCGAGCGCCGATTCTCCGAGCGGGGGGTTGGAGAATCGCGGGGGGTGCCAGGGCGGCGTGTCGTGAGTCGCCCGGCCCTCCTGCGATTCTCCCACCCGGCATGGGGAGCGGAGAATCGCGCCCCTTTATCAGTAACTAAAATAGTGCAACTTATTCTGCATCAGGTAATGATTTTGTTCATATCCATTATTACAAATGTATTTTTAAACAAGTGAAAGAAATACACAATGCCCTCAGATTTTATGCATGGTATTGTCTAAATGGTGGCAGTGAACACCAGAGGATGCCGGAAGGCAGCCTGAGGAAGGTTTTTTAACTGGTTTACAGATCCATCTGCTGTGAATATTTATTGTAGTGCAATTCAGTGAAGTCAACCATGGCAAAGTGAGTGTTGAAGTTTAGAGAAAAGCAGAATACCATTTGTTTGTAAAATTTGAACTATTAATTGCTCTCTGGCAATGATAGTGTGTAGGCAGATCTGCAGAATTCTCCTAAACAAATTAGCTGTAAACTGAGTGAGAGGGCACAGGGGTCATCATATAAAGCCAGTAGCTGACAAGGCACTGGGATCTCTGTGCATAGCACACAGAACAGATGTTCCCAAAGATGCAGTGATTATTGCACTGGTAATAAAAAAGCATCAGCTTACAGGCAGGGATAATGGATGCTAGTAACTAGGAACCGTTCCCAAAGGAGAAAATGACAGAAATCTGCTGTATCTCCAGATCACGGGGGTATAATTAAACCTCCAGTAACAGTTGTTAATAGGCTGCAAATAAAATTGAGGGGAATTTTTACACAACCTTTCCTTTGTCCTTTTCGAATAGTACTGGTACATTTGGAGGCAAAATTGTGCAGCATTATATGATTACAGGCAAGCTGTTTTACCATGTTACCTAGTTTAATTAGCGTAATAACGTAAATAAGATTACAATCTCAAATTTGTACTGGCTTACAGCCCATACCCCAAATGAGATTATCAACTGCATATTCCAGTAAAGGAAATTTTACAGCTCCAAAAATTCAACTGACCAGTTCTGAGTATCATTTACGGAATTTAAATGGAGAAATGGTTCACTCATTAACATTTCCGGATTGCTGGAACATGTCTGTGCAAAATGATTACTAGGATCAAATTAGAATTATGATATGAAGGGTGGGCCCGTGCACCCTAGGCCTGGTTGCATTGCATTTGAAAATACAGTTCAATCCCAAGGAATTGTGTTTAAATCAAGATTATGCTTTGATCAGAACTGCTTTAATGATGAAAGTGAGCGGAGTGCTCCTTTGGAATTTTACACATGGGTCACATATGCATTTACCCGGACTCGACTGCACTGAGTGCAATGTGAGCTCCAGTTATTTATTTCAACTGAAGACCTTTCATAATCCTCAAGAGGTCAAGCAGTACATTTTACTGAAATATTGTAATTGTATTAGAATTGGGCTACTTTATAAGTCAGGTATTTTTGAAGGGCTATATTTTATTTTATGTAATCCTTTACGGGTTCTATCCCAAAGCTGCTGAAAACTTAGCTTTCTGGTGCTAAAACTTGCAAAGTAATTTCTATGTGCCTTATTGTGGTCCACAGTAACAATTGTGTGTAATTTATAGGCTGGATTTGTGAAACTGTTGACAATGAGAAACAGTGGATGTGTTGTCTGTAGTAAGCAAGCCTGCAAACGTGTTAAGGGACTGATTATGCTGGCAAAGGTCAGTTGCCAATTTTGTGCCGTTGCTTCTTATGATTTTTCTAGTTTTCATACTATTCGTATCGTTCCTCTTAAACTGGCGACTAAAATGGACCATGCTCAAAATCTGACCTCAGCTATTTTTCAAGAAGATGACGAGACCTATCACCCTCACACAACGGACACCCAGGTCATTGAAATTAGCACTGCGGTGTGGATAGAATTGGTATAACGAAGCCAGGAATGTTTATATGACACTAAAATGCTGACCTCAAAGTGTTTCATCAGTGAATGAATTGCCCTCAAAAATGTACTTCAGAAAACAATGCATTTCCTGCTTTTTCCTGTTTGTAGCTGCAGGTAAGATTTATTACATACAGTTAAAGCCTGACCAAATGGGGAGATGGTAAAGTAGTGGTAACATCACTGGACTATGCAGCGGCCCTGGATAATGCTCTGGAGATACAGGTTCAAATCCCACTGGGGCAGCTGGTGGAATTTAACGCAAATTAATAATACCTGGAATTAAAGGCTAGTCTCAGGAATAGTGACCACGAAACTGTTGTCAAATGCTGCAGAAACCCATTAGGTTCCTTTAGTTAAGGAAATCTGCCATCCTTACCTGGTCCGGCCAATACGTGATGCCAAATCCACAGCAATGTGGTTAACTCTTATCTGCTGTCTGAAATGACCGAGCAAACCATTCAGTTCAAGGATATTTAGGGATGGGCAACAAATGCTGGCCTTGGCAGCGCTCCCTCATCACAAGAACAATTGAATTAAAAATTGGGGCGGCATGATGGAACAGTGGTTAGCACTGCTGCTAGAGACCCGGGTTCAATTCCAGCCTTGGGTGAATGTGGTGGAGTTGAGTTTGCATGTCCTCCCTGTGTCTGCGAGGGTTTCCTCCAGGTGTACCGGCAGTCTAAAGTTGTGCAGATTAAGTGGATTGGCCATGCTAAATTGCCCCTTAGTGTTCAAAGATGTGTAGGTTTGGTGAGGTTAGGGGATAGGGCAGGGAGTTGTCCTAGGTAGGGTGCTCTATCAGAGGGTCGGTGCATACCCGATGCCGAATGGCCTTCTTCTGCACTGTAGCAATTCTATGGTATGGGTCTATGGTTCTATTCTATGGTTCTATCTTCACAATGGCACTTTCTCATGTTTCCACTTTCATTCTAGGTCCTTGGAGATGTTGCGCGCTGCTCTCCAAACCATCCCTTTCATAATGACATAAACAAAGAACAAAGAAAAGTACAGCACAGGAACAGGTCCTTTGGCCCTCCAAGCCCGTGCCGATCATGCTGCCCGTCTAAACTAAAATCTTCTACACTTCCTGGCTCCGTATCCCTCTATTCCCATCCTATTCATGTATTTGTCAGGATGCTCCATAAATGTCACTATCATCCCTGCTTCCACTACCTCATCCGGCAGCGAGTTCCAGGCACCCACTACCCTCTGTGTAAAAAAACTTGCCTCGTACATCTCCTCTAAACCTTGCCCCTTGCACCTTAAACCTATGCCCCCTAATAATTGACCCCTCTACCTTGGGGAAAAGCCTCTAACTATCCACTCTGTCTATGCCTCTCATAATTTTGTAGACCTCTATCAGGTCGCCCCTCAACCTCTGTCATTCCAGTGAGAACAAACCAAGTTTATTCAACCGCTCCTCATAGCTAATGCCCTCCATACATGGTACAATTTGAAAGAAATGGAAATTTGCAAAATACATGAGCACAGGTTTGAGTTCAGTTTTGTTTGGTTCATAATCTAAATTATTGAACTCAGGACTGGGCAGGGAAGTACTGCAAAGAGGTATTTCCAGGTGTGACAGACAAGACAGAACTGGAGGGAGACAGATAGCTAACCAGTGTCTTGCAGCTCTGGTGAATATTTAATGGGACTTAGTTGTCCATCATTTACTTTCCATCTTAGTTGCAAGCATCAGGTCTGGCAAACAAAGAAAAGAGGCTTGTTAAGATCAGAAGAGTGGCAATTCTGGAAATCTGTCCATTCAAATCAATGTTAGAGAAAAGGAAAGAAAGGCAATGAATTTGAAGAAGAACATATTCATGATAGGTACAGTTACCAGTTTATGGTAGGCATTTAGTCTGTTAATTAAGAAAATTAAGTAAGAATGTATACTTCAAAATAAACATAATGATATGGTGGTGGACTGAAGTATATGCAAAAGCAATCGAAATTATACATACAGAGACCATACTCAACATCCCACCCAAACCCCATCGCAACAATCAACTGCTTCCAGATTTTTTTGCCTTTATTATCTTTAGGTATTGAATACTCATTAGGGGTGACGTTGAGCCCTCACTCTCTGTTCGTGAGAAATACAGCACAGGCTCAAAATTCGGAGAGAATTGAAAAAGGCGATTCTCTCTGGCGTGACAGCGATTTGGCATTTTTCACCCCCCCCCCCTCCCCCATTGCCAGTGGAGTGGTGGGACTCATACTGCGCAAGCCCAGAAATCTCATTTCAATACATTAGCATGTCATTAGCGAACACTCTCTCCAGACCTTCCCCCTTCATGAAATAAAATTTACAATCGACAAATGCATGAACACGGCGGACTCACCTCCGAGGGGGATATCGGGGGTGAGCGCTCAGGCAGCTATGATTCTCCAGGTTCTTCAATGCTCAGGGTGCACAGGTTCAACTTGGGGCCAGGGTTGGGGTTCAGCCTCTCAATCTTGAGGGGAGGGCTCACGAGCAAGCCTTACCCTCCATTCACGTTGGGGCACCCCTTGCTTTAAGGGGTTCTGGAGTCTGGCATGCAGCCATCGCTTCCTGTGTCCACCTTGCAGGACCTGTGACCAAATCACTGCTGAGGGAGTGGGTGGGAGGAGGTGAATATTTAGGGTCAACAGAGATTACTGGGTGGAGTCCCACAAGAGGCCAGACTGCAAGGGCAGAGTGGGGTTCTCAGGAATGGGTTGCATACCTGCGTATTGAGGAAGGAATACCCTCTCACTTGGGGAAGCACAACTGAACTGTGAGTAGAAACCCGGACCCAGGCAGAACTCTGAGTACAATGGGGTTAAGCTCAATTCCACTTGTCTAGGACATTTGTCTCTCAGTAATATGTGTGTGGGGCTGTAATATGGGAGAATGAGGGTTTCTTTTAGATGTGTGCTTGTCATGCTTTTTGTAGGCTTCACTCTCATCATCTGTGCCTGATCTGTCACAGGGGGCATTAAATTGCTTAATATGCATTTTCACTCTTCATTGACATGTCAATTGTGCCAACAAAATATGCACAGCTAAAGATCATCGACATTGATTGAACTCCAATGCTCAGACAAGAGTTAACACCACACAGGATACACTGATGTGAACCCCCATGCAAAGCGTCACGGTGAGCTCTCTCATCACTCCCCCCATTAGAGGTCATTAGTGTGGATATAGACATGGGTGCCATGCATCTGCTCAACTGCCCTGTCATCTAACAGAAGGGTTGGTGAGGGGGAAGGGAGGGAAGAGGACCTTGTGATAGGCAGACAACCCGCAATGCAGCTTGGTGAGAGATCACCTTGGAGGTGTGAGGGTAAGTAGGTGCAGTGAGAGACCAGAGGTGGCAGACTTTCTCTGGTCATGTGTCAAAGGTCATTCACCTTCTTCTTGCACTACTGGCACATCCTCTTTTGGAGTGGGATGGCACTCATTAATGCAGCTCTTGCATCCCAGGTGGGGGTAGTTACCTTCCTGGTGGGCCACCTCCTGGTGTTTGGGCACAGAGCTTTCCGCCTTTGCTGCACTGCATCCAAAACTCTGGCAAAGCTCCCTCTGCGAATCTTGGTGCAGGCTGCCATTTCTCCAGTGAATCTGGAACAAGTGCTGGGGAGGTGTTTTATTTGAGATCCCCAGTGTTTGTAGTGATTAAGTTTCCCCAGGACGATGAATCAGCGGGAGGCTACCAAGAGTGTGGCATGTTTCATGTGAAGAAAAAAAACTTTTCTCTATGAGGCTCAAAATTCTGTGAGAATTCCTGCCGGTGCTGTGGTGGGATTCACGTTGTTTTCCCCATCAGACCTGACACTTTGCCATTTTTTGGTAAGATTCTGCATTGTGTGGGCTGGATTCTGCGTTTTGTGACACCGGAAGGGTGGTTCCCAATCGGGCAGACAATCCAGCATCAGGGGAAAAAAAAACGGGATTCATGCCGGCCTTGCATTTGCATCCACTTAACAGGCCGGGCACCATATTCTCCAGGCCCTCGTGATTGTCCAGGCCTCTGGGCTGGAAATCAGTAGGCGAGAATTGGTGCAGGTCTTGACAAATGTTGCCCTGATGTGGCGGACCTCACGGTGGGCCAAGGGGGTAACACTTTAAAGGAGTTGCCCCCAAAGTCCATCAGAGAGCCATCCTCCCCCACAATGCAAAACCTTTCCATCCCACCCCCACCAGACTTCTCCCACTCCCCCACCAGAGACTCCCCAATTACAGAGACCATCACTGATACCCCCCAGTCATAGGGACCCTCCACCAGACATGTTCCATAAGAGAGACCAGTGCCTGGAAGCCCCAACCCCCATGAGAGAAACCCCTAACTGAAAGCCCTCCATAATGGAGATCTCTGTCTGGAATCCCCCCCCCCCCCCCCCCCCCCCCCACCCCCCGTGTCTGAAAGCGAGAGAGCAGTCCAGACAGAGACAGTAAAAAAAATCACTGCTTTAAACTCATCTTGTGCAATATACCTGCTGGCTCAGACAGAGGAAGGAGCAATACTGGAAAGAGAAAAGCTGGATTTAAACCCCCTCAGATCTTTGATCTGCAAGCCTTTCATTAATATCTCTGTGAAATTGTTTAACTTGGCTGTGATTGACAGCTTCCACACAAACTCAGCTGCCTGCAATGTTTCATTCATCTCTCTTCATTCTTGAGTGGCTTTGAAGTACCCAGCTGTGAAACTAACCAATTAAATGTTTAAGTGCCCATTCCTCTTTAGCTCTCCAGTAAGCACTTAACTGTCTTTGATGTGGTCCATGAGCTGTCAATAAATGGCAGCCTGATGCAGTGATTCACTAAGGAACCCCGCACAATCCTCGCCATGCAAAAATATGCATGGCTAAGGATAGTGAGTGGCTTCTGGATTTGCAGTACTAGCATGAGCACAAATCAGGTATGGTTCAGCTCCGGTGGGAGAATATAATCACCCAAGCAGAGAATTCTGCCACTATCTAACATCTCCCTTTGCATCTTATAAACCTCTGTATGGAGTCTTGTGTATGTCTCATTTCACAGCTGAAGATTTTCTAGAACTTACTCATTAATATCAAGGGTTAGTCTCAATGCCCTTTACTGCACCACTTCCCAGTTTGTTCATTTCCCTTATTCTACATGGCCCATTGGATTTGCTTCATGCCATATTCAAGGTGAGGTTTTATCAGTGTGCTACACAGTTTAAGCATGGAGACTTTGTCTTAAACGTTACTGAGTTGGCAGCAAAGCCCAATATTCTGTTAACTTTGTTTGCGATTTTGCCATGACTGAATATTGTCAATCCTATCCCTAGCCAGTTGGTGAAGTATGAATACTAATATAGTTCTTGATAATACTGAATACAGCATGACATGTGTTTGCTTCTTCCCTCCCAAACCAGCAGTCTCTCTTTAGAAGTGCTCCCAGTACTTAATTAAACAATGCCCTTCACCTGTGTATCTTAATAATATAACCAACATATATTAACAGATATGGCTAGATCAGAGTCTGCTACTGTTTCAATGGCCTGAATTTTTGTTTTCAGGTCCTGATCCTGTTATCCAGGAGAAAGTATCAGTTGGAAATCCATAAATGCTGATGCTGGGACCCAGAGGGTGAAATTTAAGGAGAAGGCCAATGGGAGCCATGTGTCCAGTTAAGGATGTCAGGCAGATCCCTGATGCCGGAGGGCCAACAGGAAGTTGGCTGCACTTGTGTCAGAGGGGGGAGCTGCCAATGTAGGGAGGGAAACAAGAAGGCAGCTGAGGATTGAGGCGCTCGCTGAAGATTTTTTTAAGAGTAAAAATAAAATGTGACCATAGCAACCAGACACTGTAGCTGCAACCCTTTGGAAATCATAGCTGAGGAGGCGGACAAGGATTACATTCAGTGAAATATCAATGACCATCCAGGTCTGCCACAGGGAGGCCACCTCAGCTTATTGACAAGGCTTTGGATTCTGCTGAGGGCCTGCTTGTGGGCTTATTATAATTGGCCTATTTGGCTATCCACCATTGGTGGGCAGGTAGCTATTGGCCCTCCAACCCAGCCTCAGGGAAAATTGCCAGGCAATAGGACCATGGCAGCATACCAGCAAACCAGCCAGAAATTGCAGTCCAGCCCGCTTCTGCTCCTGCCTCTTCAGCTGAATGAAAATTCATCCCAAGATCTTTCCCAGCCGCTGTGTTAATTCAGCACTATTCATTGTGTCCCTGTTATGTATCTAGAAACACATTCTCATTGGTTCTGCATCACGGGTGGCATGGTGGCACAGTGGTTAGCACTGCTGCCTCACGGCTCCAGGTTCAATTCCATCCTCTGGTGACTGTGAGGAGTTTGCACTTTCTCCCCGTGACTGCGTGAGTTTCCTCCGGGTGCTCAGGTTTTCTCCCACAGTCCAAAGATGTGCAGGTTAGGTGGGTTGGCCATGCTAAATTGACCCTTAGTGGCCAAAAGGTTAGGTGGGGTTGCTGGATTATGAGGATAGGGTGGAGGGGTGGAATTAAATAGGGTGCTCTTTCCAAGGGCCAGTAGAGACTTGTTGGGCCAAAAGACCTTCTTCTACACTGTAAATTCCATAATTCTATATGATGTGTTGAACATCAGCAGAGTATTTGTGCAGGCTTTGAGCAGAACACCATCTTGATTGTATTGTGAAACATACTGAATAAACCTCTCATTGCGAACTCTCCAATTGCTTTCGTTTTCACATTCCATAGGGCCATTTGACCATGTCCATTTGAATGGCCGAAGAATGTGACTTGGGCTTTCGCAAATTCACTTTTAGTCAAGCTTACCACCATGCCAGCCTCCTGTCGCGGATCGAACAATTCCTTTAAATGTTCCAAGTTCCTTCTAAGTTTGACTGAACACCACCAGATCTTCTATGTACACTGCACAATTCTTTAGTCCAGAAATGACCTGGTTGGTTAGCCTTTGGAATGTTGCTGGTGCATCCTTTGTTTCAAATGATATAACTTTAAACTGTTACATAAAATTTGTCATTACAAAAGCTGAAACATCATTTGTCCTTTCTGATAAAGATACCTTTTAGTAAGTTAAGTTTGGTAATATAATTTGCTTTTCTCACGTTTTCAATACAGTCTTACAAATAAGGAATATGATACAAATCTGACTTCCTAACTGCGTTGATTTTCTTATAGTCTACACACATAATTGTGTTCCATCTGGTTTTGATACCATCCCAATGGGTGATCTCCAATACTTGCAGGTTACTTCAATGATATCATTCTTAAGCATTCTTTCAATCTTCTTTTAACCTGTGTCAATTTGAGTGGATTGAGACTATATGGATGTTGCTTAATTGGAATAGAATTCCTGACATTTACATCATGTATAATTTCTGTTGTACTTCCTAATTTCTTCCCATGCTTTATATGTCTGTAATAACTCTTTCAGGTCATCCTGAGTTTCCTCTGGACAATATCTCAGCAATTAATCCAAATTTCCTCTTACTTCCTCATTGTCCAATCTAGTTTGAGGAATGTTAAATTCAAAATCATCTGGATTCATCTCTCCTCTCTGAGTTATAACAACTAACACCTCCTCCTTCTTTCCTTCCCTATCAAAATACCGTTTAAGGATAATAACACGCCCCACTCTGTGAGATTTCCTTCTAGTTGGTGTCAAATAATTCACCTCATTCAATTTTCTTGTGATTTAATAAGGCCCATTACATCCTGCTTTTAATGATTCACCTCCCACTGGTAATAATAAGAATACTTTCTCCACACTAATAATACTCCATGTTTTTGATTTCTTATTTGCCTCTTTTTCAACACATGCTGCGACAATTTTAAATGCTTTGCAGACAACTCATCAACCCTATTTAATCTCTCCCTAAAGTTTGACATATAGTCCAACAAGGTAGTCTCAGAGTACTGCCTCACCAATTACTTATTAATCAATTTACCTGATCCTTTTACTTCATGACCAAAAATAATTAGAACGGACTGAATTTAGTTGATTCATTAGGCGTATCCCTAATTGCAAATAGTACAAATGAAATTCCTTTATCCCAATCCTCTGCATAAACATGACGAAAGACCCTCAACATGATCTTTATTGTTTGATTACACCTTTATAATGCTCCCTGGGATTCTGGATGATGCGCAGTTGATTTAAATTGCTTTATTCCTAAACTATCCATAACTTCCCGAAGTAATTTACAACATAAAATTAGATCCCTGATCTGATTAGATTTAATTTGGTAGCCCATATCTAGCTTAGATAACTCCTCGACAATCCTCTTAGCTGTTATATTTTGTTAAGGAATGGTCTCCGAAAATCTAGTCAACATCCATAATGGTCAATGAATACTGATCCCCACGGTTTATCTTAGGAAAGGGTCCCACATAATCAATTAGAACCTTCGTAAAAGGTTCCTCAAATGCCAGAATGGGTATTAAGGGTGTTGGTCGGATTACCACTTGAGGTTTTCCTATCACCTGACATGTGTGACAGGTACAGCAAAATTCCACTACATCCTTATGCAGCCCAAGCCAATAAAAATGTTTTTGTGTTTTTGCTGGAGTTTTCCTTACTCCTAAATGAACCCCTATTGGAACCTCATGCGCCAAACGCAAAACCTGCCTTTCTACAATCCACTAGTAATACAACTTGGTGAACTTCTGCCCATTTCCCATCTGCCTGAATGTGTAAAGGCCTTCACTTCCTCATTAATGCATTCTTTTTAATGTAAGAACACTTGGGTATATACTCAGATTATATTTCTGTGTATTCTTTCTGATACAACTGCTTTATCTCTGAATCCTTCTGTTGAAATTATACACAATATTCCAGGTGTGTCCTCACCAATGCCCTATACAATTGCAGTATGTTTTATCTTAAAACAACCATTAATTTAAACACTGAATTAACCACATTAGCATCAGAGAAATAGCTTTACAATTAACAGTTAAACAGTTCTTTAATTAAAGGAAAATCTACACTTGCCACAATTGCAATTAAGCAATCCAATACAGTACAAATGCCACTTAAAAATAAAGTTAACAAAACAGGTTAGTTGCTTATCTGCATAGATACCCTTTTCAAGGGAGACCCTTTTCAAGAACAGAATCTTTCTGTTTTGTCAGACACTTCTGCTCAACCTAACAGCATTTGGCAAAACTGCAAACTACAGACAGATCTGGCTCCTCCCATTAATTACATAATACTGGGATTCATGTCCTGCTTAATGAGACTAAAACACCACTCCCTCATAAATTATCTGCACTCCAGTGAATCTCCAGCAATCAAAACAATATACCATTAGCCATCTCTCTACAAGTATATAGCTAAAATCAATAATTCTACATTTTTACGACCCCTTAATTTCAGCTTTAGTAGACACACTCCTGCACGTATTTTAAACCAGGGTTTTAATAACATTACTGACATAAATATGAAATATAATATGTAACACAAATAACTGGGGCGATTCACTTAGTGCTTCTCCTCCATTTGACATCACTCTCCGAACTGGGGACAGTTCTGTTCTCTTTCAGCTAACTCTTTATCCACATTTCATGATCCTCATATCTTTAACTTGTAAGCCTACTTCAGCTGGAACTTCGTCAAAGAGTTCAGAACAAGAACCTAACCAATTATTGCTGCTGTTTCTGATTGAAATTGTTTTTTTTACAGTTAATTGTTTAATGAGTGTAATTACATTAAATAATATATTTAGCCAACCCATTTTTGGGTTAAGTCCTCTGGGAGGAACATTTTGAATTATTCACCTTGTGGTGTGATTGTTTATGCTCTCTGATCTTATTGAATTGCTGTCAGCACTAATTTATGTTAGGCAATGGATTGCTTAAATGATTGAGCATCAGAAAATTGCCTAAATCTCAACATTTCCACTATAGTCCGCTTTCTGACCTGCAATTACTTTCTTGATTACAATGGGACAAGTTACGGATCATTTTTTAAAAAGTTGCAGTATGGTTTCAAGGTCACTTAAACATGCATTAGAGCTTCATAACTAAAATCCCGACACATGTCACAACTCTGCAAAATTCCAGTGTCTCAACTGTTATCTGGATCCATCTCTGTTGGCGAAGTTAGAACATAGAACAGTACAGCACAGAACAGGCCCTTCGGCCCTCGATGTTGTGCCGAGCAATGATCACCCCACTTAAACCCACGTAACCCGTATACCCGTAACCCAACAATCCCCCCATTAACCTTACACTACGGGCAATTTAGCATGGCCAATCCACCTAACCCGCACATCTTTGGACTGTGGGAGGAAACCGGAGCACCCGGAGGAAACCCACGCACACACGTGGGAGGACGTGCAGATTCCACACAGACAGTGACCCAGCCGGGAATCGAACCTGGGACCCTGGAGCTGTGAAGCATTGATGCTAACCACCATGCTACCGTGAGGCCCAAACTAAGTTAAAACTAAGACACAGCAACTTTTTTTGCTGGGGAGAGTTAACTGACCTAGTTCTCAGTCAACAATATTTGAACACACCAGTGTCTCATCTATCTCCATTCATTGGTGTACAAATACCCATCACCTGTTTAACAATGTAATTGCCATTAAACCTTAATGATCAGTAAGATTCACGCATGAGCTGTTGGGAGAGAGAACATCCTGATTGAGACACAGACAAAGAGAGTGTGTGTATCTGGGAATTTGGAGCACAGTGGGAATTGAACTGAGCATGGTTTTTCCCTCCTGCAGTAGAGGCTGCAAGGGAGAGAGCTGATTGGTAAGTACTGGATAAGTTGTTTCTCTCCAACTTAAAGTTACATTAAGGAAAGGTAAGTTCTGCTTTTTAAAAAAAACATAATTAATTTGCTAATTGGCATAGATTTAAGATAAGAGTCTTTTAAATCCATAGGTATGAATGGGGAACTCAGTTCCATGTTTTGCACAACCTGCAGCATGTGAGAATTTATTTTTAAAATTTAGAGTACCCAATTCGTTTTTTCCAATTAAGGGCAATTTAGTGTGGCCAATCCACCTAGCCTGCACATCTTTGGGTTGTGGGGGCGAAACCCACACAAAGACGGGGAGAATGTGCAAACTCCACACGGACAGTGACCCAGAGCTGGTATCGAACCTGGGACCTCGGCGCCGTGAGGCTGCAGGGCTAACCCACTGCGCCACCATGCTGCCCTAGCATGTGAGAATTCTTAGATGCTCCTTACAGTTTGATGACTATATTTGCAGGAAGTGCCACTGGTTTGACAAGCTTGAGACCCAGGTTTTGGAGCTTGAACGTCGGTTGGAGGCACAGAGGTGCATCCGTGAAGCTGAGAGCTTTGTGGATACTGGCCAAGATCCTAGCCAGGAGACTGGAGGACTGAGTGCCAGAGGTGGTAGCAAAAGACCAAACGGAATTTGTCAAGGTTAGACAGCGAATATCAAACATCAGGCACCTGCTGAACGTGATCATGATCCCATCCGGGAAAGAACACCAGAGGTGATTGTCTCCCTGGATGCAGAAACGGCCTTCGACAGAGGCGAATGGAAGTAACTCAGAGGTATTGGAGTGGTTTGGGCTTGGAGCAGGGTTCACCGCCTGGGTGAGGCTCCTGTATAGCACACCCACAGCGAGTGTTCAGACAAATATCACCAGATCTAAGTACTTCCAAATGCACAGAGGCACAAGGCAGGGATGCCCATTGTCCCGGTTGTTGTTTGCCTTAGTAATCAAGCCACGAGCAATCACGCTCAGGGTAGCAAAGAACTGGAAAGGGATCTGGAGAGGAGACAGAGAGCATGGAGTCTCTGTCTATGCGGATAACTTGCTCCTCTACATCGCGGACCCACAAAGCAGCATGGAAGGAATCTTGGCAGCACGGTAGTATAGCGGTTAGCACAGTTGCTTCACAGCTCCAGGGTCCCAGGTTCGATTCCCAGCTTGGGTCACTGTCTGTGCGGAATCTGAACATTCTCCCCGTGTCTGCATGGGTTTCCTCTGGGTGCTCCAGTTTCCTCCCACAGTCCAAAGATGTGCTGGTCAAGTGGATTGGCCATAATAAATTGACCTTAATGTCCAAAAAATGTTAAGTGGGGGTAACTGGGTTACAGGGATAGTGTAGATATGTGAGCTTCAGTAGGGTGCTCTTTGTAAGAGCAGGTGCAGACTCGATGGGCCGAATGGCCTCCTTCTGCACTGTAAATTCTATGATTCTAAGAGAGTTCAGAACCTTCTCGGGATACAAACTCAACCAGGGCAAAAGTAAGGTCTTCCCGGTGAACCCGCAAGGGGGAGGGGCAGCACTGGTGGGACTGCCAGTCAAACAGACCCAACGCATATTTCGCTACCTGGGGATCCAAATCGCTCATGACTAGACAGGGATCCACAAATGGAACCTGACCCACCTGGTGGAGGAAGTTAAAAAGGATCTACAGAGGTGGAACACACTCCCAATCATCCTGGCAAGGATAGTGCAGATGATCAAGATGAACGTACTGCCCAGGTTCCTCTTCCTGTTCAGATCTATACCGATCTACATGCCCAAAGCCTTCTTCAACCTATTAGAAAAACTGATCATGGCATTTGTGTGGGAGGGGAAAACTCAAGGTCCCACAAAAAGATTCTGCGGGAAACGAGAGCCATGGGGAGACCAGCACTCACAAACCTGTAATATTTCCACTGGGTTGCAACTGCGGAGAGGGTAAAGGGGTGGATAAAAGAGGCAGACGTTGAGTGGGTGCTTATGGAGATGGGCTCCTGCAGGGGGACCTGCCTCCGGGCCCTGGCCATGGCGGCACTCCCATCCCCACCGAATAAACACTCAACAAGCACCGTGGTGATAGCAACAATCCGGTTGTGGAACCAACTGTGACAGCATTTCGTAGTAACCAAAATGTCCGTTAAGGCCCCCATCTGCATTAACCACAGGTTCACACCCGTGACAATGGAAGTCACCTTTTAAAGGTGGAGACAGGGCAGAGGGATGCTGACAGTTAACGACATCTACACAGTCAACAGACTGACAACACTCGAGGAACTAACAGAGAAATTCCAGCTGACGGTGGGATCGAGCTAAGGTACTGCAGGATCAAAAATCTCTGACATTGGGAAACGAGGACAAACCCATGGCCATTGCAACAATTGCTGTAGAGGACACACTGGCCACAAACATCCTAGGGAAGGGGAACTGTGGTGACAGATATGGGCAACCACTGGGGAGGGATAACAGACAACTGGTTGAGACAAGAGTAAGGTGGAGGAGGTCTTCGGGTTTGAAAAAGGGTGGGGTCTCTGGAGCAAAGCACTGCATAGGGTCAACTCAACCTCCACTTGCACAGGGCTAAGCCTAATGCAGCTGGAAGTGGAACACAGAGTTCACTTAACTAGATCCCGAATGAGCAGGTTCTACCCGGAGATGGAGGATAGATGCGAACAGTGCCAAGGAGGCCCGGCCAACCACGCCCACATGTTCTGGTCTTGCCCCAGATTTGTCGGGTTCTGGACAAACGTCTTTGAGGCAATGTCCAAGGTGGTGGGTTTAAGGGTGTAGCTGTGCCTGAGAGTGGCAGTCTTCAGGTATCAGTAAAGCCAGATTGCTTCATGGGAAGGAGGGCTGACACCCTTGCCTTTGCTACCCCAATCACCCACCGGAGAATCCTGTTCGGCTGACGATCTGTAGCACCACCCAGAGCTGCAGACTGGCCGTCCAACCTATTGAATTTCTCCAAATGGAGAAAATCAAATTTGCGATCCGGGGTCGGAAGAGGGCTTCCACAAAACGTGGGGACCATTCACCCAGTTGTTCCAAGACCTGTTTGCAGCCAACAACCAGTAAGCCAGAGGGAGCTGAAAGCCACAACACAATAACGTATGCCAATGAACGGAGAGGAGGGTAGGGTACAAGGAGCCCAACCTGGCTCAGAAAATAACTAAATACACGGCGTCACACCAACCCAACAAGAACAAGATATAGGAGCTGTAGAGGGAAGAGGGCACGCCAGATGACTAGAAGGGGAGGGGGGGGGGGTCAGAAAGAAAAGGGGAGAGGAAGATTGGGGATCCAGCACCTACTGGAGAACGCAAAACAAGCCACAACCGATGTAAATCATAAAAGACAACTGATATTATATATTTTTTCTTTTTTTCTCTTTTACTTTTCTGTTGTTTACAATGTATGTTCATGATTGCCATTGTTTTGTATAACATTAAAAATTCTGAATAAAAACATTTTTTTAAATATATATTCCGCGCAATAGAATCTTCAGGTAAGACAGCCGGGTGTAAAAGAGGAGGTGGTGTTGCAATATTGACCCGGGAGTCATTACTGCAATGAGGAGAGATAATATCTTAGTAGGCTCTTCAATTGAGGCCATATGGGTGGTACGTAAAAACAAAAAGAGGGTCTATCACATTTCTGGGAGTGTACTATAGGTCCCCAAATAGTAAGGGAGAGATAGAAAAGCAGATATGTTGCCAAATCTCAGAGAAGTGTAAAAAGAATCACATAATAATAGCAGGTGATTTCAACTTCACCAATATTAATTGGTATAGGCAAAATGTGAAAGGTTTAGAGGGGACAGAATTCCTAAAGTGGATCCAGGAGAACCTCTTGAGCCAGCCCGTAAAAAATCCTGCAAGAGAGGGGGTGGTACTTGAGCTAATTTTAGAGAATGAAGTTAGGCAGGAGGTATAGCTGTCAGTGGGGGAGCATTTTGGTGATAGTGACCATAACTCAATAAGATTTAAGATAGTTATGGAAAACGACAATGATCAGCTGCAAATAAAGTTTCTGAATGGGGGAACATTGATTTTAATAGGATAAGACAGGATCTTGACTCGGAACAGCTACTTGTCGGAAGATCCACATCAGAGCAATGGGAGTCAATCAAAAAGGAAATGGAGAGAGTGCAAAGCCATTATGTTCCCGTAAAGGGTGAGACCAAAAAGTCTAGAGAACTCTGGATGTCAAGGGAAATACAGCATTGGATAAGGGAAAAAAGGAAGGGTTTAAAACAATGGATGCCCTAGAGGAGTACAGAAAGTGCAGGGGACGACTTAAAAAATAAATTAGAAGGGCAAAGAGGGGGCATGAAAGAAAACACTGGCAGACAAATTAAGTACATTAATAATAATCTTCATTATTGTCACAAGTAGGCTTACATTAACACTGCAATGAAGTTACTGTGAAAATAGGACAAGGTGTAACCAGGGAAAGAGTAATGACCATTAGGGACCAAAGTGGTAGCCTCTGTGTGGAGCCGAAATACATGGGTGAGGTATTAAATGGGTATTTTGCATCTGTGTTCACTGTGGAGAAGGACAATATATGTATAGAAAGCAGGAAGGGAGACTTATAAATTGAACAGATCAGCATTGAAAGGGAGAAGGCATTAGTGGTTCTAACGGGCCTAAAAGTGGATTAATCCCCAGGCCGAGATAAGATGTATCTTAGGCTGCCATGTGAGGCAAGGGAGGAGATTGCAGGGGCTCTAACACTAATTTTCAAATCCTCTCTGGTCACAGGAGAGGTGCCAGAGGACAACTAATATGATACCAATATTCAAGAAGGAAATAGGGAAAAACCAGGTAATTATGGATCAGTGAATCTAACATCAGTGGTAGGGAAATTGTTGGGAAAAATTCTGAGGGACAGAATTAATCTTCACTTGGCGAGGCAAAGATTACTCAAGGATATTCAGTATGGCTTTGTCAGGGTGACATCATGGCCGGGATTCTTCGACCCGGCATCGGGTCGGAGAATCCCTGGGGGGAAGCAAGAATCGTGCCCCGCCGCCCTGACACCGGCTTTCCCACTCTCTGGTGTCGATTCTCGGGCGCCTGCGGGATTCCCGCCGCGCCGGACGGGAGCTGTAGACAGCGCCCCCCCCCCCCCAGCGAATCTCTGGGTCCCGAGTGGCCGATGAGTTTGGCCGAGTCCTGCTGGCGTGGATTACTCAGGTCCCACACGATGGGACCTGGAAGGTGAGTCTGCAGAGGCCGTCCTGGAGGGAGGCAGGGGATCCGATTCCAGGGGGGGCACCCACGGTGGCCTGGCCCGTGATCGGGGCCTACCAATCGGCGGACAGGCTGGTTCCGTGGGGGCCTATTTTACTCCGCGTCGGGCCCCTGTAGGAAGCTAGGAAGTGCAGTGGACCAGAGGGACCTTGGGGTGCATGTCTAAAAATCCCTGAAGGCAGCAGGATAGGTAGATAAGGTGGTTAAGAAGGTATAAGAGGTATTTGTTTTTGTAGATGAGGCATAGAATATTAGAGCATGGTGGTTATGATGGAGCTGTACAAAACACCCGTTAGGCCAGAGCGAGAGTACTGTGTGTAGTTCTTGCTGCCACCCTATAGGAAGGATGTGAATGCCCAAGGAGTGCAAAGGAGATTCACCTGGATGTTGCCTAAGTTGGAGTGTTTCAGCAATGAAGAGAGACTGGATTGAGGTTGTTTTCTATAGAGCAGAAAAGGCTGCGGGGGACCTCATCGAGTTGTATAAAATTATAAAGGATATTGAAATGATAGATAGGAATTAACTTTTCTCTTTAGTATACAGGTCAATATCCAGGGGCACAGATTTAAGGTCAGGGGCTGGAGATTTAGAGGGAGTTTGAGGAAAAGCCTTTTCACCCAAAAAGTGGTGGGAATCTGGAACTCACTGCCTGAAAGGGTGGTAGAGTCGAGAACCCTCACAACATTCAAGAAGCATTTAGATGGGAACTTGAAACACCATAACATACAAGGCTATGGGCCAAGTGCTGGAAAATGGGATTAGAGTAGATAGGTGCTTGATGGCCGGCACAGACACGATAGGCTGAAGGGCCTCTTTCTGTGCTGTTAAACTCTTGACTCTATGTGATTAAGACATTAACATCAATCATAGGCATATGTAAAGATTACAGCCCTTACAACATGTCAAATAAATTTGTTTTTTTAGATGTTTACTTTCAGACATCTATTTCCTACAGTTAAAAAGTTGTTTGTTGGTTTACTACTTCAACCTCTCTGCTTTTGAGCTGTTTGTTGTCACATGGTTCATTATACAGATTCATTATTTTTTCATCATTAGAGGAAGGAAATCGAAGTTTCAAACCTCAGGCCATACAAGGATGGCTTGAAAGATTATCGCACATAAAAATCAGATAATCAGAACTTTGCTCTGATAATCTGACGCTGTTTGGTTAGAAAATCCAGTACAACCTTCGAGAAGTTTGAAGCTTCCGCGGAGTTAACACATGTTTCTGCTCAGTCTGTGACAGGATTCTCCAGATCAGAGATGGGCAACCTTGGCTAGTGAGTGGGCCACATGAGTGGCCCTCCTTCATCTCAGTGGGTTGCAAGATTGAAATTGTTCACTAATCATCACCCCATTAAAAAGCTTAAATACATTTAATAACACTGAATACTTCATCATTTCTTCTTGATAATGCTTAATCATTGGAACCAATTGTGTTCCATGTGGTGCCGATGCTAGCCCCTCCACAGTTGCTGAATCAGTCCAGGTTCAGCACCAGTTTTGTTGTCGTGAAAATCCACAAATCCTGCCCCGGCGTCAACTCATGGGGTTGGATTCTCCGATTTTGAGGCTATGTCCAAAGGAAGTGTCAGGTTTTACGATGAAAAAATAGACGGCTCCCCCGCACCGATGCTCAACCGGTGGGGGGCTGGCAGTTGTGCCATATAAAACTCCCGGAGTTCCCGACATAAACGGCCGGAGAATTGCCGGGACCATGGCCGCGCAGCGATGACCTGCAGCGGTCGCGCCGTACAACATGGTGCCGACGGCGGGCGGCCCCGGCCTGCCAGTTAATACCCCCCTGTTTCCTGCCACCCCCACCATCCCTGGACCAACCCCCACCAGTCCCCACAGCCAGCCTCCTGGCCAACGGAACAGCTCCCCCCCCCCCACCCCCCCACCCCCACCCCGACTGTGGCGGCGCTAGACGCAGTCCGCAGCCACCACGCGTGGTTTCCCATCAGTGTTCACTTTGTTGGTGGGTTTCATTAGGTTGGGGGAAGGCCAGCTCCAGAACCCCATCTGACCTGACACTAAGGCTGATTAAACAAGTTAAGCAGCTCATTGAGAGATCATTGAGGGCCAGATTGGGATTTTGCTGGGGGCGTACAGTTTGCATGCCGGGTCAGGGGCAGAACAGGTGCATGGAGGCAGTGACACAGCAGGGACTCAGTCACCGCAGTGTTATGATATTAAGTGTACCCATGGCTGAGAGAGGCACTCAGTCATTGGCATATAAAAGCCATGAGGCATGCAGAGATTGCAGGGAGAGTGATGAAAATGCACCCGGGCAGTGTTGGCATTCTCCTGGCATCGTGTTGGCCTAAGAGAAGTTATTGGGAGTCCAGCTGAGCGCAAGAATGGTAATGATTTCACGATTGTCAGATTTTGGGTCTCGTGATGATGAAGAGCAATACCTTCCTCAGGAGAGACAGAGACCTGAGCGTGAGGAGGACAGCCGAGAGGGATGGTAATATTGACCAAAGCCTCAGCATAGGATGTACCAGCGAATGCTAAGTTACCTGGACATGACAGCGAACTAGTGATACAAGAGACTGTGATTATCGAGGCAGGTAGTCACAGAGATTTCTGCCATTTTGGCACGCAATCTTCTGCCAGTAACAAAGTCACTTTCTCATCATTGCCTCCTTTCAAGAACCAGCTGCAGACCTTGGTGGCACCTCACAACATTATATCTCACAGTCATTGATGCTCTATTGTTGAGAGCTGGACAATACATTCAATCCCATACAGATGGGGCCTGCAGATACAGAGGACACTGGATTCATCCATCACTGGATTCCCCCAGGTGCAGAGCATCATTGATTGCACCCATGGGACCATCAACTAACTGAGGCGCCGAATGAGATTCATCAAGAGGAAGAGGTGCCACTCACTCACTGTTCAGCTGGTCTACATGCAGAAAAAAAAATTTCCTGGACATGTGGTCCCTTGCTTTCCCCACAGTTGCCATGACTCCTGCATCCTTCACTAGGCCAGTGCTGCTGCTCTTCACTCCACCCCACAAACTCTGGATGGATTCTCGTGGACAAGGGTTGAAGAGATGAAGACTCACTATCGAGGAGAACCTGAAACAGAGGCATTGCAACTGAAGCCATCTGTTCACCAGTACAACCACTGAGCAAGCTATTGGACTTCTGAAGATGCTGTTCAGATTCCAGGACTGGTTGGCTGTTGCCCTGCAGTACATTCCTGCAGGATCTCGATCATTGTGATGGTCTACTGTGCTCTCCGTAACATGTGGACACTGACAAGGGTGGGGCTCAGGAAGAACACAGTTCATTGGAGAAAGAGGCGGAGAGAGGTAGAACAAGGAGATGCCTCAGCTGCATCAGGAAATGGCCAGGCCCTTTGTGAGGTTCAAGGGTCTCCTTGGATACCATCAATGTCAAGGATCATCTAAATCGGGCTTGTTTCTGATTCAATAGGAGCAATATGGTCCTGGAACTCGCTTTGAACTGTCTAAGAGAACACTACCATTGAAGACTTCCTTTAATGGATCCATCCCTGTTTACAAACACTGTTCAAGGACCTTTGCTTCCCTTCACCACCCCTTCCCTCTTTTCCCAGCTGACCATGAAAGAATGGAAGCTCAGACGCCTGGTATTGTATTTTAATATTTATATTGTGTTGAAAAAGAGAAGGGCACATTCACAGGTGAGGTAAACCTCATGACCCACTCAGTGCTCTGCCCAGCATGGTAACCTCCACTCTCAGACACTTCTATGTGGTGCTTCCCTTGTGCTCCTGGTGGAGCTGGTTGCAGCCTGCTCACTGGCCTCATTTGCAGCTGAGGTGCACGTGGCAATCTACCTCATCATGGAGTGTTAGTGGAGGCTGTTATGCTGTTATAATGATAAAATACATTATGCTTATTTACCTTGCAGGGCACAAGATACCAGTAGCTCATAAGGTATTGGTTAAACATGTTATGGGTTCATTTATTAAGAATAAACACATGGGAAAAGATATACATAGGTATAAAGCTTGATGGCATCAGAGCTGTATGCTTGTGCTCTGCCCAAAGGAAAAGTGAAAGTATGACTGGGTCACATTTCCCTTCAAATGATCTCATGCTAATATTCCTTAAAGGCATATTACAACACAGACATCTCCAAAGGTAGCTGCAGGAACAGCCTCTGTCACTGGGCTCTGCTGCACATGTGGGGCTGGATTCTCCAAAAATGGGGCTATGTCTGCACACCGGTGTAAAAACGCTGGCGTTTTACTCCAAACTTTCCTGAAAAAATTATAGAGCAATTCACTTACCTGCAGGGGGCCAGCAGGGACCTGGGGAGCTTCACGCAGCTTTGGCTGCGGATACGGGCCTTCACACTTCCGGTTCCGAGTCCGCGCATGCGCACGGTGGCGGCCTCCAGCGGCTGCGCCGATTGCCATGGCAGACTCGGACCGCGGACCATCAGCAAGAAAGAAGGTCCCCTGGATCGACCCCGCACAACTTCTTCTGACGTATCCGATCGCTGCCCCGGCCGCCCATAAAGCCCCCCATCCCCGGTGATGGATCCACACCGTCGGGAAATCATCTGGTCGGGATCAGAGTATCGCTGGAAGGGCCTCTGGCAATGGCCCACCCCCAGCCGCACAGCGTGAATTGTGGGTGTGCGATTGTCCGCTCCTGGGCCAAACGCGATTCTTGCGTGGGGCTGTGGAGAATCCAGCCTGTGGTCCCTCAGTCAGAGGAGGCAAGGAGACCCAGAATGATGGTGGCATCTCCATCCTCCTCAATGACTGTCTCAGCCCTTGGTTGATGCTCTGTGTATCTAGAGAGGAGAGCAGGGTAGGCTGGAACTGGCTTTCCTTCCGGAAATCTCTGTGCCACCAGCACAAATGACTGGTCAAGACTCCAAAGTGGTGCGTACATTCTGTAACTGTCAGTGCACAGTTCCTGGATCTGCAGTATTTAGCTCTCCGTGAGGTTGACCGTTCTCCCAATGGAGGGGCTCATATGTTCAAAGCCCTGGACTACGGTGGATCATGTGAGCTGAATCCATTCTCAGCCTATGACCGCTCACTTCCTCAGGGAACTCTGACATGTGGGATAACATCTGTTGATGATGATCTAAACGAAGCTGCCTTTCCTGTGACACCAGAGATTCTGCATCTGTGCCAAGCTGAGCAGGCGTGTGGCTGTCTTCCACCTTCCCAGGGGGCATGTCCACAGCTGCCTCTGTATCTCTCATGTTCTCCTGCTCATTTGTGACGTGCTCATTACCCAGTGCCATCCTACCTAACAGTGAGCGAGGTGGCTGTGCCGATGGAGGGTTCACAGGTCAGATGTGATGGTAAACCCTCTGATATATCTGATGCCAGTGTTTGGCCAAATGCTGAAACAACAATCTGTCTTTCCCTCTCAAGATCAGAACAAAGAACAAAGAACAAATAACAGTACAGGCCCTCCAAGCCTGTGCCGATCATGATGCCCGTCTAAACAAAAACTTTCTGCACTTCCGGGGTCCGTATCCCTCTGTTCCCATCCTCTAGATATATTTGTCAAGATGCCTCTTAAATGTCGCTATCTCACCTGCTTCCACCACCTCACCCAGCACCGATTTCCAGGCACTCACCATCCTCTGTGTAAAAAAACGTGCCTCGCACATCTCCTCTAAACTTCATCCCTCGGACCTTAAACCTATGTCCCCTGGTAATTGACTCTTCCACCCTGGGAAAAAGCTTCTGACTATCCACTCTGTCTATGCCGCTCATAATTTTGTAGAATTCTATCAGGTTGCCCCTCAACCTTCTCCGTTCCGGTGAAAACAATTAATGTTTATCCAACCTCTCCTCATAGCTAATACCCTCCAGACCAGGCAACATCCTGGTAAACCTAGTTGCTACCCTCTCCAAAGCCTCCACATCCTTCTGGTAGTGTGGCGACCAGAATTGAACACAATATTCCGAGTATGGCCTAATTAAGGTTCTGTGCAGCTGCAACATTACTTGCTAATTATTATACTCAATGCCCCGAATGAAGGTAAGCATGTTGATTGCCTTCTTGACTATCTTATTCACCTGCATTGCCACCTTCAGTGATCTGTGGACCTGTACGACCAGGTATCTCTGCCTGCCAATACTCCAAAGAGTTCTGCCATTTATTGTATACTTTCCAGCTGTATTAGACTTTCCAAAATGTATTACCTCACATTTGTCCGGATTAAACTCCATCTGCCATTTCTCTGCCCAAGTCTCCAACCGATCTATATCCTGCTGTATCCTCTGACAATCCTAATCACTATCTGCAACTCCACCAACCTTTATGTCATCCACAAACTTACTAATTATATCAGTTATATTTTCCTCCAAATCATTTATATATACTACAAACAGCAAAGGACCCAGTACTGATTCGAGCAGTCACAGCCCTCCAATCAGAAAAGCACCCTTCCACTGCTACCCTCTGTCTTCTTTGACCGAGTCAGTTCTGTATCCATCTTTCCAGCTCACCTCTGATCCCATGTGACTTCACGTTTTGTACCAGTCTGCCATGAGGGACCTTGTCAAAGATCTTACTGAAGTTCATGTAGACAATAGCCATTGTCCTTCCATCGTCAATCATCTTTGTCACTTCCTTGAAAAACTCGATCAAGTTAGTGAGACATGGCCTCCCCTTCACAAAACCATGCTGCCTCTCATTAATCAGTCAATTTGTTTCCAAATGGATGTAAATCCTGGCTCAAAGAATCCTCTCCAGTAATTTCCCTACCACGGACGTAAGGCTCACCAGCCTGTAGTTCCCTGGGTTATCTTTGCTTCCCTTCTAAACAAAGGAACAACATTGGCTATTTTCCAGTCCTCCAGGACCTCACCTGTAGCCAATGAGGATACTAAGATTTCTGTCAAGGCCCCAGCAATTGCCTTCCTTGCCTCCCGCAGTATCCTGGGGTAAATTCCATCAGGCCCTGGGGACTTACCTACCTTTATGTTTTTCAAGACGTTCAACACCTCCTCCTTTTTGATATCGACATGACCTAGACCATCTATGCACCCTTCCCTGGACTCATCATCTACCAAGTTCTTCTCTTTGGTGAATATTGATGCAAAGTACTCATTTCGCACTTCGTCCATAACCTCTGGTTCCACACATAGATTCCCTCCTCTGTCCTTGAGTGGGCTAACCCTTTCCCTGTCTATCCTTTATTGAGCAAAGATGTTGTGCCTCCTATAGCTGCAACCAGAATGGCTGCAACCCCGGCGAGCACCCACATTTATACCTTTCCCTGGTATATATATATTTATATATTTATTTCCCTGTCACCCGCTGAATCCCCACCCACGGCCCCGGAGCTGACACCGCTCTGCCCCCCTCCCCCCGGTTGCCTCATTCACCCCTGCGCCACTCACCCTCCCTTCACCAAACCTCACCGAAGCACCCGCACCAGGAGGATCCGTCCTCCCATTGGCTCAACTCAGGGGTGACGAAGACGAGGACAACACGCTCCCGGAGTCACAGGTGACCAAGTCGGCACCCACATCACCACCAGGACTGAGGCGATTGCAGAGGAGGGTCAAGGCCCCCAACAGACTGAACTTGTAATTCTTTATTCCACCACCCCCACCGGACTCTTTTTTTTTTAAACAGGGGGTGAATGCGGTAGTCACCACAAGCAGTATTATATGTATTACAGTAAGACACCTATAATAGAGGTACATGGGTAAATCCCAGCCTGCTGGCTCCGCCCAGTAGGCGGCGTATAAATGTGTGTGCTCGCCGGGGTTGCAGCCATTCTGGTCGCAGCTATAGGAGGCACGACATCTTTGCTCAATAAAGCCTCGATTATTCCACTACTCTCGTCTTTGTGGTAATTGATAGTGCATCACACATCAAGCCCAGTGTTAGCGGCCACATTGAAACCATGGGCCCAATTAAGACAGCAGTTCGGGCTGACTAGGATATCCCCCATGGCTCCCATCTGCGGCAATCACAAATTCACCACAGCCATGCTAGATATTATCTTCAGGGAATGGAGATGGGACAGGGGCACACTGACAGTTAGGGACGTTTACGTAGGGCACAGACTGGTGACACCGGACGAATGGATGGAGGAATGGGAACTGCCGACAGGACAGGAAATGAGACACCTGCGAATAAAGCACTTCCTCCGCAAAGAGACAGTCGGGTACCCCAGGGCCTCAGAGACTACACTATTGGAGGACCTGATAAATAAAGACAGTAAAGACAGGGGACTCTATGGGAAAATGTATGGACAGCTACTGGACAGAGCCCGAACATCACTGGACGAGACCAGACATAAATGGGAGGACGAACTGGGGAGAGAAGTGGGGTGGGGACTCTGGAGCCAAGTACTGAGCAGGGCCAACTCCACCTCCTCCTGCGCAAGGCTCAGCCTCAGGCAGTTCAAAGTGGTGCACAGAGCACACCTGACCAGAACCCGAATGAACAGGTTCTTTCCGGAGGTGGAGGATAAATGTGAGCGGTGCCAGAGGGGCCTGGCCGACCACACCCACATGTTTTGGGCTTGCCCCAGACCTGCAGGGTTCAGGGCAGCCTTCTCCGAGGCAATGTCCAAGGTTGTGGGAGTGAGGGTGAAGCCATGCCCAATAGTGGCAATCTTTGGAGTATCGGAGCAGCCAGAGTTACACATGGGGAAGGGGGCCAATGCCCTAGCTTTAGCTTCCCTAATCGCACGCCAGAGAATCCTGCTCGGCTGCCGATCAGCAGCACCACCCAAAGCTGCAGACTGGCTTGCTGACCTGTCGGAATCTCTCCACCTGGAGCAGATTAAGTACGCTACCCGAGGGTCAGAGGATGGCTTACTAAACGCATGAGGGCAGTTTGTCGGCCTGTTCCAGAACATGTTCGAGGCCAGCAACAACAAATAGATAGGAAACGGGAAAGTTAGAAAGAAAAGGGAGAGGATGATAAGAAATAAAGACGGGGGGGGGGGGGGGGGGGGGGGGGGGGGTGGAATCCATTGGAACGCGGAACTAGGGGGGAGGGGGGTAAGATGAGAAAAGGCTGGAGGGACTCAAAAGGGACAACGTGGGGAGGGGAAGGGGGCACTCCCCTCCTCCACCCCAATCACAGGGGAAACAGCCTAAGCTGACGGGGGAAGAAAAGAAAGGAGGGGGAAGGTGAGAGGAAGGGGGGAAACACCACCCCCCCCCCCCCCCAAACTGACCAGGGGGGACCCAAGGGGGAATATGGGGAGGAGGGCAGGGAAGGGCAGGCTGGTGGGGTGGCAGGAGGGACCACATGCTGAGCCAGATGGTGGCAGACTGTAAATAGGAGAAAAGGAAAGGGAAAGACAAGCCGTACGTTATTGTGCCAATTAAAAGATTTTTAAAAAAATAATTAGCCCTCCCCAATTTAGCACCCGAGGATGACTCTTTTCCTTATCCACAAGTACCTTAAAACTTACTGAAAAGTCGCAAAAGACGTGCTTGTTAGGTGAATTGGACATTCCGAATTCTCCCTCAGTGTACCTGAAGAGGTATCGGAATGTGGCGACTGGGGGATTTTCACAGGAACTTCATTGCAGTGTTAATGTAAGCCAACTGATGGCAATAATAAACATTATGATTATTATTATTGTCACTGTTCCCGAAATGCTCCCCTACTGAAACTTCGACCACGTGGCTGGGCTCATTCCCCATTACCAGATCCTGTACGGCCCTTTCCCTAGTTGGTGTATCTACATATTGTTTCAAAAAGCCATCCTGGATGCTCCTTACAAACTCTGCCCTGTCCAAACCCCTAGCACTAAGTGAGTCCCACTCAATATAGGGGAAGTTAAAATCACCCACCAGAACAATACTCTTGCTTTTACACCTTTCCAAAATGTGTCTATATATTTGCTCCTCTATTTCCCGCTGGCTGTTGTGAGGCCTGTGGTAAACTCCAAACATTGTGACTGCACCCTTCCCATTCCTGAGCTCTACCTGTCATAATATCCACTCATGTATATCATGAGATGCAGACAGGCAGTGATTGACACACAGGATAACCAATGAACACACACGACACAGAACAACCAATCACCAGACAGGACACCACCACTATGAAGCCCACAGGGCATTCACACAGGACATGGCTAGGTAGATAGTCGCTGTGCACAGGCCAATGAACATCATCACCATGTGATAGAGAGCTAGTCTGGTCAAGCCAGTAGGGGGTTATCAGTTAGTTAATAGAGTGTCAACCCACAGCAGATTATGTACAGCAATCAACAGGTTCAATAAACCAGTGTTGGACGATCTTCTGTGTGTCGGAAGCCTGTTTCTCGTTTTACTGCATCCAGTTGCAGTCGATGTTAGACTAGCCCAGGTAAACATCACTACCCATATTGCCTCGCTCCATGAGACCTCCAGGGTACCCTCCCACAGTACAGCTGTGATATTCTCCTTAATCAGTAATGCAACTCGCCCACCACTTTTACATCCTCTCTATCTCGCCTGAAGCATCTAAATTCTGGACTGTTTAGCTGCCAATCCTGTCCTTCCTTCAACCAAATCTCTGTAAAGGCAACAACATCATAGTTCGAAGTATTAATCCAAGCACTAAGTTTATCTGTCGTACCTGCTATACTTCTCTCATTGAAACAAATGCACTTCAGACTACCTGTCCCACTGTATTCAGCAACATCTCCTCACCTGGGGGCAGCACGGTGGCGCAGTGGGTTAGCTCTGCTGTCTCACGGCACCAATGTCCTCGGTAAGATCCCGGCTCTGGGTCACTGTCCGTGTGGAGTTTGCACATTCTCCCAGTGTCTGCATGGGTTTTGCCCCCACAACCCAAAGATTTGCAGGCTAGGTGGATTGGCCACACTAAATTGCCCCTTAATGGAAAAAATTAATTGGGTACTCTAAATTTGTTTTTAAAAAAACATCTCCCCGCCTGCTCTTCCTCTCAGTCTTACTCGCCTTATTCACTAGTTCCCCCCCAGTTATTTCACTTGTTGGCCTATTGCTCTGGTGCCCATCCCCTGCCATGTTAGTTTAAACCTTCCTGACTAACACTAGCAAACCTCGCGGCCATGATATTTGTGCCCCTCCAGTTTAGATGCAACCTGTCCTTCTTGTACAGGCCCCACCTGCCCCGGAGGAGATCCCAATGACCCAGAAATCTGAACCCCCCCCCCTACACCAGCTGTTTGGCTGCACTATCTTCTATTTCTAGCCTCACTGGCACGTGGCATAGGGAGTAACCCCGAGATTGCAACCCTAGAGATGGGGCGAGACTCTCCGCAAATGCGGAGAGTCGTAAAGGCTGCCGTGAAACTGGCCGTGTTTCACGGCAACCTTCACACCCGTGCCCGGGACCTGATTCTCCCCCCCCCCCATCAGGGCTAGGACCGGGACCCCGGGAATCACGGTGTCGCGGCCTTAACGACCGTCGTTAAGGCCACGCCCCAAGCCGGCTCCAACCCGCGCATGCGCGGATGACGTCACCACGCCATTGACAGAACCCGCGCATGCGTGATTCCGCTTTTCTCCACAGCCGCCTGACAAGATATGGCGGCTTGATCTTGTCGGGCGGCGGAGGGGAAATAGTGCGTCCCTTTTGGACGCAGGCCCGACGATCGGTGGGCACCGATCGGGCCTGTCCCCTCCCCAGCACAACGGTGGTGCTCACGCCCCAAACGGGACTCTGGATGCCCCAAACAGGTGTGTTTGCTGCCGTGAAAAACAGGCGTAAAGGCCCGGCTGGGTCGGGCGGGGGGGGGGGGGGGGAGAATAGCGGGAGGGCGCAAAAAATGTCGGGAGGCCCTCCCGCTATTCTCCCAACCGGCGTGGGCAGCGGAGAATCGCGCCCAGGTTTTTAAATTTACAACCTACTTCCCTGAACTCCCCCTGCAGGACCTCGTCTCTCTTCCTGCCCGTATTGTTAGTACAAATGTGAACCACGGCAACTGGCTGTTCACCCTCCCCCCTTCAGGATGCCCGCTACCCGCTCAGAGACATCCTGGACCCTGGCACCAGGAAAGCAACATACCATCCTGGAGTCTCTTTCACATCCACAGAGGTGCCTAACTGTGCCCCTGATTATAGAATCCCCTATAACTATTGCTCTTCTGTGCTTTGACCCTCCCTGCTGAACAACAGAGCCAGCTGTGGTGCTACTGCTGCAGTTGTTTTCCCCTGATGAGCCATTCCCTACAACATATTCTGAAAGGGTATACTTATTAGTGAGGGAGACAGCCACAGGAAAGTCCTGTGCTGACTGCCTCCCCCTTCTAGCAGTCACCCATCTATCTACCTGCACCTTGAGTGCACCCACATCTCTAAAAGTCCTGTCTATGGAGCTTTCTGCCACCTGCATTCTCCTAAGTACATCCAACTGCTGCTCCAACCAATCCATACGGTCTGTGAGGAATTGGATACACTTTCTGCAGATGTAGTTATCCGAAACACTGGAAGCTTCACGGACCTCCCATATCTCAGAGGTGAAGTACTTTACCCCTGTAACTTACATTTTTAGCATGAATTAATAAATTAATTTAAAATAAATACTTATTAAAACCTGAGTAAATTATGTTACAATTAGCTATATGGTCCCTAGTTCTAGTTTCTACTAAAAATATTAAATGCTAAATACAATAATCTCCTCCCTCCGGTTTAGATCAGTGGGCTAGACAGCTGGTTTGTGATGCCGAACAAGGCCAGCAGCGCAGGTTCAATTCCCATACCAGCTTACCCGAACAGGCACCACAATGTGGCGACGAGGGGCTTTTCACAGTAACTTCATACTTGTGACAATAAAAGGTTATTATTATTATTATTATTATTATTAGTTTCTCCTCTACTTAGTTCATTATTTAGTTTTAATTAGTTTATCAATGTTTTATTTTCAAATTGAGTGCAGATTCCCTGCCAGCCAATCAGATCACAGTTTTCCTGTGGCATCAGTTCTTCAGGGTTTTTTTGCTTTTTCACCTGAGGTGTTACTCTATATACTCACTACTCTGACATTCCGCCCTCCATGATTGCTACCTGAAACTAGGCCGCAATTCCTGAGTTAAGTTACTCTATATACTCACCACGCTGATACTCCTCCCTCTGTGACTGCTCCCTGGAACTAGGCCATGATCCCTGCGGTGAATTACTCGATATACAAACCACTCTGTCATTCCGCCCTCCGTGACTGCTCCCTGAAACTAGGCCGCAATCCCTGAGGTAAGTTACTCTATATAGTTACCATGCTGATACTCCACCCTCTGTGACTGCTCCCTGGAACTAGGCCACGATCCCTGTGGTGAGTTACTCTATTTACTCACCACTCTGACACTCCGCCCTCCGTGACTGCTCCCTGGAACTAGGCCGCGATCCCTGAGGTAAGTGATGCTCAATCAATGGATACGAAACATAGAGAGATCCAAACGATAGGCTTTAATGCACAAGATGCGTGCCCGGCAGCAGACGTACAGAAGAAAGGCCGACTGCCGGGAAGCAGGGTTCTTATATGCCGCCTTGTCGGCGGAGCTACCTACCTCTCAGCCAATCGGCTGAGAGGCACGTGACTTAACCGGGCCAATGGGCAGCTAGTCATCTGCACCAATAGCAGCTCACTTCCAAGGTACCGTAATACCCCTAGTCATACTACCACAGTAAGCTACTCTATATTCTCACCACTCTGATACTCCACCCCCGCTCTGGTATTCCACCCTCCTAGACTGCTCCCTGGAACCTGTGGGAAACATTAGAAATCATGAGAACTAGCCTTGACAAGCAGAAGCCTCTGAAATGCTGACCCTTCCCAATAAAACTGGGTCTTTGCCACGCCTTCGGAAGGTTGAAGTGCATTTGAACCCCTTCATTTACAGAGTTAAATATCTTTTAACCTCCTCCACCAGAGATGTCAATCTCACCTTCCCTCTCTTGATTCTGGTGGGGGAGCGGGGGGCTCCCCAATTGGTGTATCTACTGGAGTTTGAATACTCAGAGGCCTGTGCTTCATTCACCTTGCTAGAGTGGATTATATCATTTTCCAATAGATCCATCACAATATATCTACTGATGGTCTTGATGACCTTGATACCGGCCTCCTTGGGTCAGTAGTTGTTTCCTGCCATACTCTAAAAAGAAGACATTCTTCAAAGCCTCAAGAAGCACCTCCCAGATCAGTATCTGCACAGTGAGGGGCTGCCCTGCCCCTGATCAGAGTCCTCTGCCTTTCCTATTCCATAGCTGCTAAAATTCAAAGAGTTAAACAGCAGCCAGTGGCCTGTTCAAATCGGGAACTGGCCTCCATTCCCACCTCCGCAGCCACTAATTGCCCATCCAAACCATCCATTGGCTGCCCAACCCATCCTCCAGCCAATTAACAGGTTTCCCCTGTGAAAATTGAGGCAGTGACCACTTCCCCCAACCCCAATCTGGGGCAAGTTCAGGACACTGAAATGGTCCCAACATCTGTTTTCCAAACCCTGACTAAAAATCAGATGTTCAGGACATGGTTACGATAAGCGTCAGAAGATTAGAGGGGTGTTGGCTGAGCCACTGCCAAGCAGGCCTTCATTGTCAATTATACTGAAAGACTAATAGAGCCTTAGAAACAGATTGCTTGACTGCATTTTGAAGGGAAGAATGTTATATATTGCAGAGGAATCTCAAAGGATCAGATGGAGAAAATTAAAGGAAATGCTTTGTATAAAAATGAGAGAAAAGCTCTATCAATCGGATTTAAATTGAACGTCTTCTGTCTCTCAACTCCTGAGAATGGCACAAGCATGGGTTCTAAATTTGGATGAAATACCAAAGAAAAATGTAGAAGCAAAAAAGGGAAGGAATGATTTGATCTGCAATCATGGGTGAAATTCTCCGAACCCCCGCAGGGTTGGAGAATCACCCGGGACCAGCGGAAACCCCGCCCCCGCCGTGGCCGGAATTCTCTCCGCCACCCAGGAATTGGCAGGGGCGGGAATCACGCCCCGCCGATCGGCGTGCCCTCCGCGCCGATCGGCGAGCCCCCTGCAGCGATTCTCCGGCCCACGATGGGCCGAAGTCCCGCCGCTGGGAGGCCTCTTCCGCCGCTGAGGTTTGAACCACCTCTGGTGATGGCGGGATCGGCAGCGCGACCGGACCCCCGGGTTTCTGGGGGGGCGCGGGGTGATCGGACCTGGGGGGGGTGCCCCCACGGTGGCCAGGCCCGCGATCGGGGCCTACCGGTTGGCGGGTGGGCCAGTGCATGGGGGCACTCTTTTTCTTCTGCCTCCGCCACGGCCTCCACCATGGCAGAGGTGGAAGAGAACCCCCCCCTACCGCGCATGCGCTGGTGCGTCAGCTGGTGCTGACGTCAACACCGGCGAAGGCGTTTCGGCCAGCCCTGACGCCGGGGGGCGGGCGTCAAAGGCCACTGGTGCTGGTTTTGGCGCCAGTCGGCGTGGCGCCAACCACTCCGGCGCGGGCCTAGCCCCCAAATGTGATGAGGATTCCGCACCTTTGGGGAGGCCCAACGCCGGAGTGGTTGGCTCCACTCCACTACGCCGGGACCCCCCGCCCCGCCGGGTAGGGGAGAATCCCGGCCCAGATGTCTATCATAAATATCTTTACTGAAGGAACTAACATATTACAAGATGAATGCTCATAAGACATTGTACTTGTGGCCTGAATTTTCACACAGACGGAGAGGCTTTCTGTCCGAGTGAGAATGATGGCAGAGGTACGAAGCTGCAAGTCACACTCCCGCCATTTTTGTTGGGGTGGGGTTGTGGCCAATTTCTAAATGGCACAACCTTAGTTCATGAAGAAAACTGGGTGCCAAAGTGCCGCTGCCTCAGTCAGACCTTAGATGTTCAAAACACAAGTCGTGCACTTTAGGGCAGGTAGGAGATGGTCTAAAGCCCCTGTTCTCTGGAAACATTAGGGTAGACTTTTGGAGAAGTAGGGTAACCTTTTGGATAAGGTCCTGACACATCTTTAGGAGAGGTCAGGTGCCCATTAGGAGAGGTAGGAATCCTTTGGGCTTGTTAAAAAGAGACAGGAATGTGTAGAAAAAGTTTATAAATTCAGTGGAACTATCGAGCTCATTTTAATTGTCAAGAGAAATGCCAAGATATCATGGATTTAAGTTTCCAGGCCTTTAAATATTTAAGCGAGAAAAGCTGTCTTTAAGCAAGAAAATCAATGCTTGATTCTTTGCTCTGTTTGTTGACATGAGCCTGAGGGCTTTTATTAAAGGATTAGTGCTGCATGACTGATTTCATAACCTTTAATTATCACAGTGGGCTGCCATTCAGTTCACAATTTGATTGACATGTCTATGTGATTAGAAAAACTTTGAATTGGGACAATGAATAATGATGCTTCCTTTTATAAGGGGTAAAAGGAAGTTAAATGTTGTGAATTGATTTTTATCATTGAGAATGCTTTCTATTTTGAAAGATTGAATTGATCAATAGACACTTAAGTATTTGATTTTATCTCAGCATGGCTCCTGAGGTCTACCCATGGTGGATGCTGGGTGATTTGTCATGGTAGTATCAGGCAAAAGGGTGGTGGATGGTGGGGGACATGGGTTGGCATTAAGTTGGCGTAGGAGCTATAAAAGATGATGGGATTGGGTAGAGGGGTAAAGGTTTATCATAGAATTTACAGTGCAGAAGGAGACCATTCGGCCCATCGAGTCTGCACCGGCTCTTGGAAAGAGCACCTTACCCAAGGTCAACACCTCCACCCTATCCCCATAACCCAGTAACCCCACCCAACACTAAGGGCAATTTTGGACACTAAGGCAATTTATCATGGCTAATCCACCTAACCTGCACACCTTTGGACTGTGGGAGGAAACCGGAGCACCCAGAGGAAGCACATGCACACACGGGGAGGATGTGCAGACTCCGCACAGAAAGTGACCCAAGCTGGAATCGAACCTCGGACCCTGGAGCTGTAAAGCAATTGTGCTATCCACAATGCTACCGTGGTAAGTATGAGGGAGCATGGAGGGGGGAAGTGGGGGCATAGGTTGGTATGAATGGGGCATGCGAAGTGTGTGGGGGAGTGACAGGGTGAGGGCCATATTCATACTTTTGACAAATTGCCAGACCACCTCATCCTGCCTTTCGCCCTACATGCTTCTGCACACGGCAACCTCAAATCATTTTTCTGGGGTTGCCTGCCATGAGTCCCATTTTCACACTCCCTCAGAAACTGAAATTCCAAACGTCCGGTGGGGTTTTCCCTGGGTGGGGTCGGTGGAGCCTAGAATTGTCTTAACTCTTTGCGGCTGACTCGGAGTACATTCTTAGTCTGAACATCCTCCCTCAAAGCCAGGCAAGTATTATAGCTGCTAATTAAGGATTCCTGAACATTTATTTTGATGGTTATGGTTGTGTTGATGTTCTAACTGGATGGGAAGATCCCAGAGTACAACTCTGGCTGAATAACTTTTATTTATTTCAATAAAACGTGGAGGAACAGAGTCACAAAATGTTTTTATTAAACATTAAAAAATATGATACTTTACTCCCACCCCTTAGCTTAATAATTACACACAGGTTTTAAGGATTAACATGCATTACAAAGTACATCTTAATCTACAATGGTCTCATTCACACAAAGTCCCTTTTAAGCACACAGGATGACTGTGATAAAATACAATCTCCACTCTGAACACTAAGTGAATGTTCTTGGATGTACCTTCAGAATCCCTCCAGTTGATCACGAAATTTCCCAAACTTCACTCCCAAAAACTAGCTTTAAAATCTTCTCTCATAACAATAAGTTTGCATTCTCTCCCTAAGTTTGCATTCCGAAATCCAGACCAGGTTTTCGAAATGGCACATTCAAACAAAGCTTCTGCTCCACTTTTAACGGGGAATCCAGTCCAGGATTTTACACCAACCCCTTTAGGATTTCTCTGTCTTGATGACTGTGCAAAATATTCACAATTTATTTTACTCTTGATTCCAGACTGAATTAAAGTGACATCAGATATTTAATCGACCTCTGAAGTCTGCTGTCCCCCTTTAAATCTTGTTACTGCAAGTGTCCTTTAACTCAGACCTCTTTGTTTATCCTTCCTTGAATTCTTCTGAACAATATCTTGGCCTCTGTTCTCTTAATTTCAGGGGTCTTTAACATTCTTTATATCCAAATTCCCTGGCTACCTGGAACTTGTACTTTAGAAAGCCTGCCTCCTTGCAGCTCCCATTCTGTCCAGTCTTTCTTATGGCAGCATTAAGAGATTTTCAATCCCTGAGGTTTTGTCTCCAACTGCCCTGTCTTCCAGTAACTACTAACAAAGAAAAGCCCTTCCCTCTGCAAAGTGGCCACCTATTGCTGAGCAATGACTTATTTCTACTATTTATTCATAATGCCATAGCTCTCTTTAAGTACAATAGAGACATAGTTGGAACTGAACCAAACCCCACACATACAACCAACTTTGCCCATTGTACATCTAACTATTGGTTTTACCCTTCCAGGCACAGAAACATTAAATTAAACCCCCTTAAAACTATGTGGTATTTCTCGGGGGCCTGTATTGAGACCCTTGCTTTTCTTGATATATATTAATGATCTAGATCTTGGTGTGTAGGGAACAATTTCAAAGCTTTTGGATGAGACAAGACTTGAAAGAATTGTAAACTGTAAGGAGGGCAATGTAGAATTTCAAAAGGACATACACAGGTTGGGGGAGTGGGCAGAGGTTTGGCAGATGTTGTTCAATGTAGAGAAGTGTGAGATGGTGCATTTTGGTAGGAGGAATATGAACAAACAATGAGGGGTAAAATTCTAAAAGAAGTGTTGGAGCAGAGGGATCTGGGTGTGTAAGTGCACATCATTGAAGGTAGCAGGATAGATGGAGAGAGCAGTTAATAAAGCATACAGTGGGCAGGATTCTCCGTTTGGGAGACTATGGGCGGGATTCTCCGCCAGCGGGATTCTCCGTTCTGCCGGTGCCCAGGGGTTTCCCAACAGCGTGGGGCTGCCTCACAAGGGGAAACCCCATTGACCGGCCGGCTTAACGGAGAATCCCGCTGGCAGGTCGAGCTGAAAAGTGGCATGGCGGAGAATCCAGCCCTTGTTTTCCCGCTGAAGCTGAATTGTACCTGATTTACGTTCAAGCTGTGAACGTAAATCAGGAAGCGATTCTAAATCCATAGCCATGCAAAATTTTGCATGCAAAGAATTGCGAGGGATTCCCAAGGGAATCCTGCTATCGGGCTGCCATTTTGAGCAGGCGGCCCAATCGCGAGGTCCCGCAACTGGGCCCCCTCCCCCCTGCAACACAATCCAGCCTCTCCGCAATGCAATTCAGCCCAGCCCCCCCCCCCCCCCCCCCCCCCCGTGACACATTTCAGCCTACCAATTAAGCAATGCAATTAAGCCACCCCCCCCTTAATGGCCCATTTGCATCCTCCCACTGGTGCAGGGCAGGGACCGAGATACCAGTGGGGGACCAGAACATTGGGATGGGATCAGAGCCCGGCACTGGATTCTCTGCCACCCTCTACCAGTAGCAGAATTCCCGATGCAGCGGAGAATCCAGCCAAGGTTATGCTGAACTTATACATGACACGAGTTAGACCTCAGTGTACAGTCCTGGGTGCCACCATATTGGAAGGATGTGAATGGACTGGAGAGAGTGCAGAAGAGGTTTACAAGAATGGTTCCAGGGATGAGAAGCTTCAGTTATGAGGCTAGATTGCGGAGATTAGGACTGTTCTCCTTGGAGAGAAGAAGGCGATGGGGAGATTTCATAGAGATGTTCAAAACCATGTTTTTTGGAAATGATTTTAATTAAATTTTCAACATTTCATAAAAAGAATATGAAAGACGTGAACCATAACTAAGATTCTTTAACAAGATTCCATCAACAAAAATATTTCACAAAGTCTTTCACCTCCACTTTCCCCTCTTGCCCTACCCAGACTACCCACCTTGTAAACAAGTGAAACCATCTCTTCCACCCCCAATACTCTAGCGGTGACCAATTGTTTGAAATACACTATGAACGATTGCCATCTTTGATAAAACCCCTCAATCAACCCTCTCAAGGTGTATTTAATGTTCCCGAGGCGCCCAAACTCCATCAAATCACCCAGCCATGGTGAACTCTTCAGTGGTGTCGCCATCCTCCAGTCCAAAAGATATGCTTCCGCGCCACCAATGAAACAAAGACCAGGTCATCCACCCCTCTGCCCCTCCACAGTTCCGGCACATCAGAGACTCCAAAAATTGCCACCATTGGGCAGGGCTCCACCTCCATATTCAGGATCGATGACATGGTGTCAAATAAGGACCCCCAAAACTCCACAGGCTTGGGGCACAACCAGAACATGTGCGTGTGATGTGCGGGCCCCCTTGAACAATGCTCATACCTATCTTCCCTCCCTACAAAAGAGTGGCTCATCCTCGCTTTAGTGAGGTGAGTTCGAAAAACTACCTTTAGCCGAATGAGGCTCAGTACCCTGTGTGACACGATGTCACATTCATCCTCCTCAGCAACTCAGGTGGGTTTCCTCCGGGTGCTCCGGTTTCCTCCCACAGTCCAAAGATGTGCGGGTTAGGTGGATTGGCCATGCTAAATTGCCCGTAGTGTCCTAATAAAAAAGTAAGGGTAAGGGGGGGGTTGTTGGGTTACGGGTATAGGGTGGATACGTGGGATTGAGTAGGGTGATCATGGCTCGGCACAACATTGAGGGCCGAAGGGCCTGTTCTGTGCTGTACTGTTCTATGTTCTATGTTCTATGTTCTATACCACACCCCTTCCTCTAGTATCGGCTCCAACTCTTCCATCCATTTCACCTTCATCCCCTCCACCGAACCCAACTCCTCCCCCGATACATGTTGGTCCATCCCGAACATACTAACCCCCACCCATCCTGCGCAGGATAAAATCCGCTCCATCAAGTTGGGTAACTGAATCACCAGAAAGGCCGTAAAAAACTGCTTAACCCAGCTCCGCACCTGAAGGTGCCTAAATCCGTCCGCATCCGAAAGCCCTATTTCTCCTTTAACTCCTCCAGGCTAGTGAACCGCCCTCCAAAAATAGATCTCCAACCTTTCTCCTTCCACGTACTAAATGTGGCATTCAGCCATGTTGGCTCGAATAAGTGATTGGCGCAGATGGGAGCCAGCCCTGAGGCTGCCCCCAATTCAAAATGTTGGTGGTGTTGCCTCCAAATTTTTAGTGTGGCCGCCACCACTGGATTTGTTGAAAATGTTGTCACCGACACCGGGAGTGGCACTATTACAACGATTCCAATCATGTCTCCCGAACTGACTCCAATTCCATCCGTTCCCAGAGGACCCCCGCATCCTCACACCACACCAACATCTTCACTACGTTAGTCTCCCAAGAGTAATATAACAAATTTTGCAGCACGATGCCCCTGCCTAGTTCTCCCTCTGAAGTATCACCCTTTGAATCCTTGGCCTTGCCCACCCAGATAAATCCCATAATAACCCGGTCTACCTCATGAAAAAACGATTTGGACAGAAATACCAGGAGGCACTGGAAGAGGAATAGGAATCTAGGCAACATATTCATTCTAACCGACTGAACTCGACCTGCCAGCGATATCGTGAGGTGGTCCCACCTCTGCAAGTCTGCCTTGATCCTCCCCACCAAACTCCTATAATTCAGCTTCCGTAGTCATCCTCACTCTCCCGCCACCAGTATCCCTAAGTACCAGAAGCTGGTCGCTGCCAATCAAATCCGCAACCCCCTCAGTCCAGTACCCTCTCCCACTACTCCTACCACAAAACATTCACTTTATCCTATATTCTGCTTATAACCAGAGAAAGCCCCAAATTGCTGCAAAATATCCATGATGATCCCAAAATCGCGATGGGGCTGAATGGAGTACATAGGGTGAAACTTTTCCCACTCATAAAAAGTTCGAGAATGAGAGGGCACAGATTTAAAGTGATTTGCAAAAGAAGAAAATGAAATGTAAGAAGAAACTTTTCACAGTGTTTAGGGTCTGGAATGCACTGCCTGGAAGTGTGGTGGAGGCAGGTTCAATCAAAGTATTCAAGAGGGTATAAAATAATTAGTTGAATAGAAACAATGTGCAGGGTTGCGGAGAAAAGGCAGGGGAATGGCATTAAGTCATGATGCTCATTTGGAGAGCCGGTGCAGACATGATGGGCAGAATGGCCTCCTTCTGCACCGTAATAATTCTGTGTTTCTGTGGGCTCTTACCCAAATTTTGTTGGTCCATTTATGAGGAGACTTTTACCTTGGAACATAAAGGAAACCATTCATCCCATTGGACCTGTTGTGCCATTCAATTTAGATTGTAGCTGGTCTGTAACTGAACTCTCTTTACCTGCCTTTTCTGAACATCTTTTGATACAAAGTCTTGAGCTTTGTAATTGCCACAGTATCCAGAACCATTTGCAGGGGGGAAATTCCAGGTTTCCATTACCCTTAGTGTAAAAGGGTGTCGCGGTTGGCTAGCTATTGGGAAAGGGCTGCAAGCTCTTCAACATGCATTTAAAACAATCATTACACGAAACATCACACATGATGTTATTGTACAAAATACCATTGAATGAATCTGAATAGTGTCAGTTTAAAATACAGGTATTATTGATGATACTCTACAGTAATTTATTGTACCTGTACCCAACTGAACATTGTTAAGCTATTGCTAAGTTATTATTCAGTATCATAAAGCTATTGCCAGATTGATTTTGCCAGCAGCAGCCATCATGCATCATACAAATTCCTTGTCAGGCATTGTCAAAGAGATGGAGGAACTGTACGTTAATTGCCGTTTTTTTGTCAACATAATGACCAGATATTATAAACCACTATCTGTTGCAAAACTCCACTTTACTAAGGACAATTCACATGGCTTACCCTCGAGAAACTTTATTGCATCTTTTGTATCACCATTTTTATGCACTTATGAACATTATGCTGCTCTTCATTTATCCTTTTGCTGATCTAATCGGCCCCATGGAGGACACAACTGCCATGCTTACATTTGCAACTTTACACCAGGAGGAAGTATTGTTGGATCCCATATCGGTATCAAATAGCCAGTGTGTGCCACACTCAATCTAATAGCCAATATGGATTTATCGTACACTGTAAACCTCACCACTCCAGAGATAATGTCAAAGCAATTTTGGTATTCATTTTGCGAACGCATGAACTGTGGTTGGTTTGAAACTAGTATCTGCATCCTCTGTAATTTCCAGCAGTGAAAGGTGAAGCCATTATCCAAGCTCTTTTGGAAAAAGTAAAATGATCCATAAAGGTATAAAGACATTTTTCTTGTGTTAATATACAGTGTGCAAGTCTAAATCAAGACAAACCTGACTTCAGGTGAAACTTCTCTATTGCTTTACAGAATAGTGTAACTGTTGCTATGAATTTCATATCCTCCCTCTTCCCTCAGAATGCAGCATGAGGAAGAGAAATGATTCTCAAGCTGTTTCAGAGTCTGACAGGCCAAAAGATGAATGCTCCTTTCCTGTAAATGCCTTTTTTAGACCAGGCAAATGGGTCCAATGTGACCCAAATGTTTCACCAACTCCCCAAACCATTGGGCAAGAGTATCTATTGGATGTCAACCCAGAATTCAGAATCTAAACTCGAATCTCCACTCACTGGGACTTTCTGGAATAGGGCTCGAACCCTGCATTCTCAGTCAAAGAGTGCTACCAATAAGCCAAATAATTAATGCGGATAAGAACTATTAACATTTGGCTTGATTCTATGACTTATTTGAGGTGCTGAAATCAGAAATGGTATTCTAATTTGGGGAATCACTGTGCATCTGTTAGCCATTTATATTGGACACAAATTACTTTGCTTAGAAATGTACTGTAAAAATGACCACCGGTTATTGCAAATACGAGCAAAATAGCTTGCTTGGGATAGTCCAATAGATTTCCATTCCAGAATTCTTCTAATATGAGTGGAGTGCCAATTTTGCCATGAAACACACATACCTGATTAAGAACTGAGAACTTAATCCACATTTACTCAGTATCCTCATTAAGCTATGTTCCGAGGCTATTCTTTGACAAGACAGGATCGCTTTCTTATCCGAGTTGAATAGCAATACAGTCACAAATCAGAGCTATGAAGAAAAGTACTTATTCGGAGGCAATGTACTTTGGGACATCCTGAGATCAATAGAGGTGCTATAAAAATGCAAGTCAACAAGTCTTTCCTTTCAAAAAATACTGGCTTTGACATGGACATTTCAGGTGTCTTTGGGTTGGCTGGTCAATCTCTTCAGTATTGTTCTCACCTTTGTTTAAACGCGATTGAGAAATGTAATATTTTACAGGAATCATTAAAGAAACATCACGCTACTTTTAAATTTCTATTGCAAGTATCCCATCACAAAACGTTTTGGAGGCTATTAACATCAACTTTGGATGTAATCGCAGTTCTCATAACACTGGCATTTATTAACCCTTATCCTGTCCTCATGTAGGAATTGCCAGTTCATATTTAAATATTCCATAACTTGTTTCAACTTTGATCCTAAAGGGGTGTTTGTTTGGAAAGCTATTGCAATATTGTAATGAGTGCTTTCAAAAAGCTGCACTCGACTCAATACACATGAGGAAATGATTGAAATAATTGATATTACTCTGAACGCATAGTATGGTTTTCCCATGCAGCAAATTATGATGATGTAGCAATTTAAAAATAATTATTTATTAAAATTTTCTCCAATTATGAAAAAATTGAGCTGCAGCACCATGTGCTTCTGCACAGCTGTTGGGACCTGAAGAGTTCTTGGAGCGCTGCCAGGGCTCAGAAAGAAGTGCTCCTGGCAAAATGCTTCTAAACTGTTTGGAAAAAAAATCAAGTTGAACGGAGTGGTTTTCAGATGTATTGCGAGACGGCAAAAAAAATAAAGAAAAATCAAAGGAAACGTGTCTCGCTAAAATCGTCGCAAAATGACTGGCTTATTAGCCGTTCCTGAGGTAACGGATGAAAAGAAGAAACTAATTTGTAAGATGTCAATGTTGCTGTTGGTGGTTGGAAAGCCATTGGTGAAAATTTCTAGAACATAGAACAGTACAGCACAGAACAGGCCCTTCGGCCCTCGATGTTGTGCCGAGCATTGTCCGAAACCAAGATCAAGCTATCCCACTCCCTGTCATTCTGGTGTGCTCCATGTGCCACCGAACTGCCCAGGCTGGAAACCCAGAAGACTGGGTGAAACACAGGACTTTACACCCGTGTGCCCGATATTGCTCCCCATTTTCATCAACGTTGAGTGAAAGGGGGTGTAGGCCAGCGCTGCACCCAATCCTGTCGGTCCTATGGCGGGTAGACCAGTTTAAATTGCGAGCATTGTTGCTCTTTTGTGTACAATTGTTGAACACTGCGTGAAAACAGTTGAAATGGGAACCTTAACTGCTACCCTGCAACACTGACCTCCTAACCTATTTGGAAGAAGAAGTGGATACTTTCAATGGGAAATGTGGCGCATCATATTTATTCCTTTGAGCATTAATAAAAGGGTTCAGTTAGCCTCATCTCATTATTTTACTATGAGTATTGACTTTGGCCTACAGTCATGTATAGATAAAATGGTGTAAGGGCTTGTCCTAAGTGATTACTCAGAATTACAAATCATTCCACATGTAACCAAATACCACAGCCTCGCCGGCACCTCATTCAGTGCATATGAGAAGTGATTAATCTCACTTACAGACAGCTGAATTTTAATTCAGCAGATTGCTAGGGACCTAGCCACTGTCACAGAGCATACGATTTGTGGTTTTGGGACAGACCTAAAGACATGACTTGCAGAAGAGAAATTTGCCCCTGTGGAGGTTTTTCTGCCTGCTGCGCTAAAATCATAATGACACCAATTTTTAAAATCGGTGACAATGAAATTCCCATTGACGGTGTAATTATAAAAGTGTATTTGAATTTAAAATGCTTCTATGTACAGTCATTTAGAATACATACATGCTTCAGTACACCCTAGATATTTAAGAACTTTTCATTGTTCTTCAGAGCCTCATCACATAAAGTGTGATTCAAAATGAAAAATAGCAAAAAAACGGGAAATCTTACAAGTGATTTGATATAGCTTTTGAATGATCAGAAGCATAAAATATTTTTAAAATATTATTTCACAACTGGTAGTGCAGCATTTTTGTAAAGTACACCAATTTATTAACAATAGATATTTACTGAAATATACTGAAGAAAGGCAAGATAGCATGAAGACCCAAAGGAATGCCAAGCCACAGATTGGCTTGTAGACTAGCTGATAACATAAATTATTTACTAAGCACGGAGAAATGAAGCAACTTAAACACATTAAGTTTGTGGCCTTGTTATTTTGCCTTGACTCCTGCAACCTTTCCTGTTCAATTAGAGACAGAGTAGGAGAGATCTGATATGTCCTTCCCAATGTTCATAAAAAACAAATTAAAATTTCATCTCTCGCTCCCAGCAGATCAATCTAATTAGGAAATAGGGGGTTCCTTTTTTTTATAGAATATTTTATTTAATAAAATAACATATACAAATTCTATGCCTTCTACTTGTCTGCAGGCAAATACATTTGAAAGAAACTGTACTTTTAAAGCATACGAATTATGGCTGATAGAACAATTTTGTATAATTTGATAAATATGTCAGACGACTGAAATAGGAAGGTACATTTTCAAGTCGCTGCCTAGGCATAAAAATAACATGAAGTTGAAAGTGAAACCGGGCACTTTCTATCATGGACACTCGATCTATAACATTAATTTTACACCTGTGTGGCAATTTGAAACCTACCTCACAGTCTCAGTTTAACAGCGAAGCTCCAGGGTAGAATCTCGGCATGTGGTGTGTGTAATATTGTAAACACCCTTATAAAGAATGAGTTTACAATGTCGCACACGGTGCACTCTGGAGATCCTCCCTGCTTATTTTATTATCCTCCTTTTCTTCGCTTTCTCCTTGAAATATCTTTCAGAAAATACTTTGACAATATTTAGATATAAAGAATGGAAAACATGTTTGAAACTTTAAAACATTACAGCATGTTCAGGCGTAAAATGCCAAAAAAGATATATTTTGTAACAAGATATTAGGGTAGAGTTTCAGGAAATTGCAGTCAAAATGGGTCTGAAATTGCAGTGGTCAGGTTATATAAAGTTCAAGTTTCCGCTAAAATTCATTTGCATAATCACAAGCTTAAAATCTTCCAGGAACAAGAGCAATAGAACACAATTGCTAGTTTTCCATTAAAAAATATTCCTTCATGTATTTATGAGTGGCAGTGCAGTTCTCCCAAAGCTGTATATTGTTTCTTTGCACCATTTTCTGAATAACATCATTGGCATACACAAGGTTTATTCGTAAATTTCAGTTGTAAAACCTAAAATGAATCTATTGGCTCTCATGTGCCTAAGAAAATGACTGCAATTTGGAAAGCCTTACCGAAAATAGCTCAATCAATGGATACTCGTAATGTTGCCATGGGCGCATGACCAGTTTGTGAATATGACTTGATCTGGGCAAATTAAAGAGATTGAATAGATCGTAATGGTTCACATGGCCATACTACCCCATTTGCACATAAAATCGAGATGTAGCATGCCAGGTTGCTAAACAGCTGCTTAGCTTCTGACTGGTTCAGTTTTTATCTTCAATTCAAGTGGTCAAGGCTTCTGGCAGAAACAGACAGGATCCTCATGAACCTTGTCAAATTCAGAGATTGTACTACAGAGACTACAACCACCACAAATTTCATCGCTGCTCGCCACATTACCTACAGTTCCTCCTTCCCCCCCATAAACGCAGTCAGTTGAAGTTGTGTAGTAGCCATTTTGAGACCCTCAGTTGTACTCTGGGACATTTGGTGAAGGTTTAAGCACACCTATTTTATGCCAGTTGATTGTGGGCTTTTAGGCCTAATCACCTCACTGAAATGCCTCAAAAATCTTTTATTACTCCCAAAAACGGGTCCTTTTCTTCTCTTCTGACATTTACACCTCTCCCATTAAGATGCTGCTACTGATCCTTCCAAGCCAGGTGCCCTGCACAATAACCCAGCTCCCAGAATGGTGATCCACCCAAGGGAACACGGTTTACGTTATTAAATCATAGAGTATATATATAAGTGAAGCCCAGCCACGAGTATAACACAGGTCCAATGCAAACTCTGTAGAATGGAAGCAACACAAAACTCCCCACAGCATGCACATAAACTGAAAGATTCTGTACCTACTTGTTTGTTACTTGAAGGCATGTTCAGGCCTACTCCTTCACAACTGCTGTCCTATTGTGTTTACATAATTTATATAATAAGCACAATTGGGTAACTCTTAGAAATTGCCAACACACACAATAGGCTGCATTCATTGCTACTTATTCCTAGATTTACTATGATCATTAAGTCAGAAACTTTCTTTTTCTTTTCCTTTAACATATAGATTTCCAAGTGACCATTGAAACAAAGATTGAATAATTGTAACTGGTAAAAAGGCATGAAAGAGGACTGTTTGAAAGCTGTCATTGGGGATGCAGACGTAACTTGAAACTTTACATTTGTAATTTTTGCATTGCTTGTTTATGTTGCAATATGTTCTGAGTGATTTGGGGAGTTGAATCTCTTACCTTTATTTATATCAATGTGTGCCTTAAACACAAAAACAACAAAAGTGAAAGGATTAATTTACAGAAGGGGAAATCCTGTTAGGACTGTACCATCAATCAAATAAGATGGGGAAGAGTAATATATGAAACCGTACATACAGAAATGGTAAATAAACAAGAGGCGCTTTAGTGCCAATAAATCCTATTGCAAAATGTTGGCGAAGAGTGAAAGATGGCAGTTAGGTTAATATTTCTTTGGGTTTTAGATTATTAAATGACAGTGTAGAAATCTAGCTTAGTTCTGCTGCCCTGCTGTTCCCTGTTGTTTGATTTTGTAGCTAAAGTCTAAGTTTGTTCATTCTCTGGGGGGTATTGTAATTTGGAGTAATTTTATTTTGAACATTATATGTTATACCTCTAAACATGCAGGATGTAAGGAAATAATTTGAAGGAAGATTGTTTAACATCTGTACCTTTTGATAGACGGAGGAATTGTGTATTTGCTTTCAGCCTGTTGAATTGTATTGTAATCAACTCAATGAAATCATATCAGTCTCAAATAAAAATATATTTTTTTAAACCGTGCTTGTCTGGATTCTTACATCTATGTAAAAGAGGGAGAGCGAGACAGACAGAAAAAAGAGAGTGACATGCATTTATATCACACCTTTTACCACCTCCGGACATCCTAAACAGTCAATAAAGTACTTTCAAAGTATGGCCACTGTTGTAATGTAAGATACACTGCAGCCAATTTGTGCACAATAAGCTCTCGCAACAAGCAATCAGAGAGGGAGAAGATATGTGATGAATTATTAAACATTGCGCAAAATGTCTCTCAGAACAGGCCAGGTTTATACTGCAAACCAAAGTGGCTAATTCTCCTGTGAAGTGATTTGATTGTTATATCTTTATGTCATCATGAAGAATATCCCTGAAGAGTAAAGGTAAGGATAAAGTCGCCATAATCTCAGATAACCATAAGCTGCTTTCTTCTTTGAGGGGGAGAGCTGACTGGTGGCGATTTAACCTGAAGATCACCACACCTCAGGCAAGGGGCAAGTTTGAGAAAGCAGGGCCTTCATCAATAACCTCTGGATTAGATAGCATCACACTGTTGTGTTATGTAATTCGGAATAACACAAGCTGCCACTTGATGCAGTTTTGAGTAAAAGATGCTCCAGACTTTGAAGTGAGCTCAATGTGTTTTATTGAACTATTAAGACAGTTCTCAATGAGTTCAACTCTCTGCTAATCTAAATGTAGTAACAGTCTAACTGAACCAGCCTTGCTCTAAACCACGTGCTGGGGTGTGATGCTGAGGATACACCCTGTCTCACTCTGTAGATGTTGGTCTGTGGAAAGAGGCGGGGTGTGAATGCCTCATCCCATTTCTAGTGAGATACCACCCCTGAGTATCCTGACTGCTCATTGGTCGTGTCCTATTGTATGTGTTCATTAGCTGCATGTTTGCATATCATGACACACATCATTTGATTCGCCTTCCACATCCTGTCCTGACTGCCCATTGGTCGTGTCCTATTCTATGTGTTCATTAGCTGCATGTTTGCAGATCATGACATCTCCCCTTTTTTTATGTTTTGTTGGCGTATGTGAATGTATTTACATGAAAATGAGTCTGTCTAATGTGACTGACGGAGGACAACAGAACACAGCAAACAAAACAAATGTTCATAAGTCCATTCTCTGAGGTTTGTATCTGATCCTGGTGGACCGCCGGAGAGTTGGCGGAGGGGACGATGGCACCTTGACAGGCGGGCTGGAAGCCTGACTGGTGATCTTGTGGTGTGAGGTATCAGGAGGTGGCGATTCAACATATGAAAATGGAGCAGAAAGTGGTTGCGGCAACTTTGTGCAGTGCCTGTCGATTCCTTCGCACGATGGAGCCATCAGCCATACGTACAACATAAGTGCGGGGCCCGGCCTGTCGAACAACGACAACCGAGGCAGACCACCAACCATCTGGTATCTTGATCTTGACAGTGTCTACCGGGGATAGCATGGCCAGATCAGTGGCATACATAGATTTTTTTTTTTAACATAGAATTTACAGTGCAGCAGGAGGCCATTCGGCCCATCGAGTCTGCACCGGCTCTTGGAAAGAGCACCCTACCCAAGATCAACACCCTATCCTCATACTGAGTAACCCCACCAAACACTAAGGGCAATTTTGGACACTAAGGGCAATTTATCATGGCCAATCCACCTAACCCGCACATCTTTGGACTGTGGGAGGAAACCGGAGCACCCGGAGGAAACCCACGCACACACGGGGAGGATGTGCAGACTCCGCACAGACAGTGACCCAAGCCGGAATCGAACCTGGGACCCTGGAGCTGTGAAGCGATTGTGCTATCCACAATGCTACCGTGCTGCCCACAGGCATCATAGCCCGGCTTTTGACGGTCTCTGAGCTGCTGCATCTTCTGCAGCACCGGGAGATGATCCAGGCTGGGCAGGTGTATGGCTGGAAGCTTCGTCCGCAGGTCCCTGTTCATCAGTTCAGCCATCGACATGCCAGTGGACAACGGAGTTGCCCTGTCCGCGAGCTGTGCAGGGTGTATGTCGGAAGCAGAGTCTGCGGCCATGCAGATGAGCTGTTTCACAATGTGCACCCCTTTCTCCACTTTTCCATTGGACTGCAGATAGTGTGGACTGGAGGTGACATGCTGGAAATTCTATGACCTGGCAAACGTGAAGCAGGGACTCATCATGGTGCGTGGACCACTGGCTTGGCATTAGGTCGTAGCAGAATCTTGTATCGATATGGCAGCGTGCCCATCCCGTTGAACACATCTAGATACTAGGCGAGGATGTCGTCGATGCCGGCCTGAAGATCCACATGGGAGGATGTCGTGGTGTAAACCCTTTGAATGAGGTTCAGCTGCTTGCACACCTAGTAGGGATGCCCTGTCAGGCTTAACAATTTCAAAGCATAACCGTGCTTGTGAGTCGGTTGGATATGTGCAGATGGCAGGATCCCAGTGCCGTGATGGCATTCCCGTTGTAATCTAGGAGCTTGCAGGCAGCTGGAAGGACCGTGGGGAGCTTCTTAATGCATCTGAAGTCTGCCTGTGAGGGGAGGTTGGCAGAGGCACCTGTGTCCAGCTTGAACTGGATGGGGCAGTGGCTGGCCTTCATCCTTGCACACCATTCGTCCTCGGAATCCACAGCTAGGATTGATTGGACTTGCGATGTGTCTGATGTGGCATATTCACATGTTGTAATAATGCCCACACGGTAGGCGTTGTCCAGGCATTCATCATCTGGCTCCGTCGCACTGCCGGGATCAGAATCCTGTAGGTATTGTTGCACACTCTGGATGGGCTGTCGTCGGAATTGGGAGAGCTGGCTCCTGACTGGTGGTGCAGATCTGCACAGGGCTGCATAGTGGCCTGGCTTCCCACAATTTAATCAGTGTCTGCCTCTTTCAGGGCAGTGTTTCTTTAAGTGGGCAGTGCCACAGTTCGACAACGTCATGACGTCGGCGTCCTGACACTCCTTCGTCGTTGCACATACGCAGTGCGGTTCTCAGACGTCTGCACATGCGCAGTGCGGGTTTCGGCTGCTTCATTATCCCGTTCGCATCGTGCATGCGTCAGGCCCCGGGAAGAGCATGCAAAATGGTCGCTTTCATCAATGTTGAGGGTGATGGCCTGCACACTCTCCGCTTCGTGGGAGGCTGGTCTATAATTTTCTGCCGTTTTGTACTGGGAATAGCGATTTTTAGCATGCTCATGCACTATGCATGTTTCAATCACGACTGGCAGGGTCATATGCTTGATCTTCAGTAACTGCTCTCTCAGAGGATCAGAGGATCCAAAAACTATTTGGTCTCTGATCATGGAGTCAGTGATATCGCTGAAGTTGCAGGATTGCGCTAGCAGTCTCAGGTTAGTTAAATATGAAGTGAAGGATTCGTCTTTACCTTGCAATCGCTGCTTGACTATGTAGCACTTGAAGATTTTGTTGGTGTCCACCTCACAGTGGCTGTCAAATTTGTCCAGGATGGTCTGAAACTTTGCCTTGGCCTGGTCTTCGGCGAAGTGAAAGGATTTGAATATTTCCAAGGCGTGATTACCCGCTGTGGTGTGGAAAAGAGCTATCTTCCGTGCATCAGACACACCATTGAGGTCTGATGCTTCAATGTAAAGTTGAAATTTCTGCTTGAATGTCCGCCAGTTGGCACTGAGATTGCCGGAGGTCCTGAGCTGGTGAGGAGCCGGAATCTTTTCCATTGTGCCACTATACATTCGCTGGTCGTCACAGATCTTGCTGAGTTTAACTAACTAGATTGAACAGACTCCTGGTATCATGTTGTGTTATGTAATTTGGAATAACACAAGCTGCCACTTGATGCAGATTTGAGTAAAAGATGCTCCAGACTTTGAAGTGAGTTCAATGTGTTTTATTGAACTATTAGCACAGTTCCCAATGAGTTCGATTCTCTGCTAATCTAAATGTAGTAACTCAGTCTAACTGAACCAGCCTTGCTCTAAGTCACGTGCTGGGGTGTGATGCTGAGGATACACCCTGTCTCACTCTGTAGATGTTGGTCTGTGGAAAGAGGCGGGGTGTGAGTGCCTCATCCCATTTATAGTGAGATACCACCCCTGAGTATCCTGACTGCTCATTGGTCGTGTCCTATTGTATGTGTTCATTAGCTGCATGTTTGCATATCATGACACACATCATTTGATTTGCCTTCCACATCCTGTCTGCCTCAGGAAATAACAGGAATGTGTGCAGGATGCCCTGTATACATGATTGTCTCTCATGACATGATTGTCTCTCCCTTGATTTATGCCCCCATTATTTCTCAACTCCTGAGCAGTTTCATGACCAGGATCTCAAAATTTCTCAGCAAATTACTTCAATCAAGGTCCAAGAACTTCTCTGAGGAAAAGTGATGTGGCCCTGAAACAGTAACTCAGGACGCGATTTAATTGAGTGAGGCCCTGCTTAAGTGAGGCCCTGCTGAGGCCGCACTTACCTTCACTTCCTGCACAGGCCATTTTAAATGCTGCCCCAATCTCTGCACAATGTCTGGACGCCCCCCCCCCCCCCCCCCCCCCACCCCTTACGTGTTAATGAATCCTCGAGATGTCCCCCCACCTCATCACACCTCATAAGTGGAGGGCGCTGCTGGGCCCAATCCCTGGCATGGGAAACCTGGCACCTTGGCAGTGCCAGCCTGGCATCCTGACAGTGCCCCTGCGATCCTGGCAGTGCCACCTGGACACCCTGACTGTGCCAGGGTAACACAAGGTGATTCCCAGCTTGGGTCACATGTCTGTGCGGAGTGTGCATGTTCTTCCCGTATCTGCGTGGGTTTCCTTTGGGTTCTCCGGTTTCCTCCCAAAAGTCCCGAAAGACACACTGTTGGATCATTTGGACATTCTGAATTCCCCCTCTGTGCACCCGAAGAGGTGCCAGAATGTGGCGACTAGGGACTTTTCGCAGTAACTTCATTGCAATGTTAATGTAAGCCTACTTGTGATGATAAAGATTATTAGCATAACATGTCACAATTGCCAAATGTCTGGGCAAAACAGCAAAGCAAACAATAACTGCCATTGCAGGAAGGGAACAGGAATGGTCATTAAGGCTGTCGTCAGCATCCTATATGATGAGCTTGTGAAGTATCGTCAACTCATTAACTGTACAAATAAATTAGATTGTAAATTAGGAAAACAGCCTGATCCGAGGTCAGATTGTAAATAAAACATTGGGAGTTTCATTGAAAGGTACAAGAATAGTGACGTGGATAGTGGGAGCGGGCAGGATCAGGCTGCGGCTAGACACTGTGAGTGGTGTGGGCTCACCAGGGAGGGAAGACATGACCAAGTGAATAGTTATCGGGTAAGATTTCTACAATGGTGAATAGAAGGCACTTGGTTCAGTGTACACATTGGAGGGAGAAAGAGCAAGGGAGGAGGCCTGTGGGGGTCTATCTCTCTGGATAGCCTGTCCGTGAGCAGGGTGAGGCAGACTCTGGTCACCTTATAATCACAACCCTGCATCCTCGCTGTGCCACAAATCCCCTCCATCACTCCATTATGGACCAGCACAGTATCCTCTGGGTCAAGCTTCTGAAATAAAAGATAAACAGAAAAAATTCCACAGCAACTTTATCCAACAACACTTCCAAAAACACACACCAAACTTCACCTTCCCGCTTTACCTTAGTGTCTGTCGTGGTTCTGTTCTCATGTTCCTACAAGACCATAAGACATAGAAGCAGAATTAGGCCACTCGGCCCATCGAGAGTGCTCTGCCATTCAATCATGGCTGATATTTCTCTCATTCCCACTCTCCTGCCTTCTCCCCATAACCCCTGATCCTCTTATTAATCAAGAACCTATCTCTCTCTGCCTTAAAGACACTCAGTGATTTGGCCTCCACAGCCTTCGGTGGCAAAGAGTTCCATAGATTCACCACCCTCTGACTGAAGAAATTCCTCCTCATCTCTGTTTTAAAGGATGGTCCCTTTAGTCTGAGATGGCGTCCTCTGGTTCTAGTTTTTCCTACAAGTGGAAACATCCTCTCCACCTTCATTCTATCCAGGCCTCGCAGTATCCTGTAAATTTCAATAAGATCCCCTCTCATCCTTCTAAACTCCAACGAGTACAGACCCAGAGTCCTCAACCATTCCTCAGATGACAAGCTCTTCATTCCAGGGAACATTCTTGTGAACCTTCTCTGGACCCTTTCCAAGGCCAGCACATCCTTCCTTAGGCATGGGGCCCAAAACGGCTTACAATACTCCAAATGGGGTCTGTCCAGAGCCTTATACAGCCTCAGAAGTATATCCCTGGTCTTGTATTCTAGCCCTCTTGACATGAATGCTAACGTTGCATTTGCCTTCTTAACTGCCGACTGAACCTGCATGTTACCCTTAAGAGAATCATGAACAAGGACTCCCAAGTCCCTTGTGCTTCTGATTTCCTAAGCACTTCCCCATTTAGAAAATAGTCTATGCCTAAATTCCTCCTTCCAAAGTGCATTATCTCACACTTTTTCACATTGTATTGTATTTGCCACTTCATTGCCCACTCTCCTAGCCTGTCCAAATCCTTTTGCAGCCCCCTTGCTTCCTCAATACTACCTGTCCCTCTACAGATCTTTATATCATCTGCAAACTTAGCAACAGTGCCACCAGTTCCTTCTTCCAGATCATTAATGTATATTGTGAAAAGTTGTGGTCCCAGCACAGACCCCTGAGGCATGCCACTAGTCACTGGCTGTCATCTTGAAAAAGACCCCTTTATACCCACTCTCTGCCTTCTGTCAGTCAGCCAATTCTCTATCCATGCCAGGATCTTACTCTTAGCACCATAGGCTCTTAACTTGTTTAACAGTCTTCTATGCCCCACCTTGTCAAAGCCTTCTGGAAACCTAAATAAATCACGTCAACTGGTTCTCCTTTGTCTAACTTCCTTGTTGCCTCCTCAAAGAACTCTAACAAATTTGTCAGACATGACCTCCCTTTGACAAAGCCGTGCTGACTCAGTCCTATTTTACCATGCACTTCTAAATACTCCGCGATCTCATCTTTAATAACGGACTCTAAAATCTTACCAATGACTAAAGTCAGGCTAACCGGCCTATAATTTCCCATCTTCTACCTCCCTCCCTTCTTAAACAGTGGTGTTACATTAGCCATTTTCCAGTCCTCTGGAACCCTTCCTGCCTCCAGTGATTCCTGAAAGATCATCACCAATGCCTCTACAATCTCCTCAGCGATCTCTTTTAGGACCCGGGGATGTAGTCCATCCGGTCCAGGTGACTTATCCACCTTCAGACCTTTCAGTTTCCCCAGAACCTTCTCCTTAGTGATGGCCACTGCACTCACCTCTGCCCCGATTCTCCTGGAGCAGTGGCATCCACTAGTGTCTTCCACCATGAAGACTGATGCAAAGTAACTATTCAGTTCGTCTGCCATTTCTTTGTTTCCTATTATTACTTCTCCAGCCACGTTTTCCAATGGTCCAAATCTATTTTTGCCTCTCTCTTACCTTTCACATATTGAAAGAAACTCTTCCGATCTGCACCATGGCAGGTGGAAGGCTGCTGACTTTCAGTGGTAAGACTGCAGATGGCTTTGCAGGACACTCTGAAGCACCTCCAAATCTGAAATTCTCAGCCTCGAACTAAACCACCTATATACTACTGTCTGGCCCAGCTCGCTGACAGGAAAAGCAAAGGTACCTGTAGAGTTGCAGTAGTGACAGCAGGAATGCTGTCATCTTGAGAGAGAAGGGCACTGACCATCCCCTGGGGCAGCAGTAGTCCTCATAATCTATATATTCTTCTTCTTCGGCGATCACTCGCTAACGAGTATGATTGTCCACCTAAGAAACTACGCGTCACTGATTGTGGGTGTCATGAATCTGGCCAGCAACAGCAGTAAACACATTTAACAAAACATAAAAGGTGTGAGATGTCCAGCATCAGGCAGAAATCTGTCTAGAGACAGCAGTAGACAGTATTCAAATGGTTCCATTGATTACGTCTCTCCCTATAACAAGAGTAGAAGGCCATTTGGGTGATAAAGTTTGTGAGGAGAAAAAGCTTAGGCGTTTGGGAACATCCACAAAGTATACATATGTTAATGTATAATCAAGGAAGTTGATAGGGGCAGACAGGTGAATACACAGAAAGCATAATCAAATAGGAACAAAGGTCTAATTGACAAGATCCTGAGAAGCAAGGGAGGCAGTTGACACCTATCAGTCTCAGAAAGAATTCAGGCCAGTTTCCAGCCACTGAGTCGGAAAACTGTTTTTTAAGCTTGCAGCCTAGAAGCCAGTTTTACATCAAACAAGACTCTAAGTCTTAGAGCCAAGGCAGTGCAGAAAACCTTTGTAACAGCAATTTTAAATATCTTCACTAGACCAGGAAAAGACGTTTCCCAGACTTGAGTGTCATCCTTATATTGTGTGGTAACTATAAGCTAGTTATTTATTTTGGATGTTGTTTGGGGGAAGGGGGAGGTCTTATGGAGTGCAGGTATTGTAGATATATTTTGGAACTGGGGATACATTCTATATAAACTGTTTATAATCTTAATTAACTTTAATGATTGTTACATGACAACTGGGCTGTTTATTCTCACTGGGGTATCAATTGTTTCCGCATGCCAAAACAAAACAATACTATATATTCCCATGAACTGGTGTTCCAAATTGGGATCCCCTTGCAGATAATATATATCAGCATGCTTCATGACAATGGGTTCTGCGGGTTCTTGTGGGGCTGATGAGCCACATGTCAAACTGCACACTAGGCAGATGTTTCTCGGAGGTGGCATTGGTCCTTGGATTCGAGATTGCTGGTATTCCTTTCTCACTGCTTCTTTTCCGCACCTACTCTTGCTGTTGGGTGTTCCTGAACAATTGTGTTCATTCAAACAGGAGGTTCCTCCAAGTAAGTCTCTGTTGAGCAAGGATCTCCCAGGCATTGTTGTCTATATAGTGACAACCTCAATGCCTCTGGGCGTATCACAGCCGTGCTGGCAGCAGTCAGAGTTTGCATGACACCAAGCTAAGATTTTATCAACTAAGTCTAAGCTTCAATGCAGTACTGAGATGTCACTTCTGTCTATGCTGCAAACATCACTGTGTGTACATTCATCAGTGTTCTTGCCAATCACCACCCCCACCCCACCCCATCCCCATGTCCTCATCTGAGTCCGATTTTTTAAGTTTGTTTTACAGGATGTGGGCTTCGCAGGCTAGGCCAACTTTTATTGCCCATCCCTAATTTCTCTGGATGAACTGATGGTGAGTTGCCTTCTTGAACCACTGCAGTCCCAAGTGGTGTAGGTACACCCACTGTTCCATTACGGAGTGAGTTCCAGGAGCTCCGGATGATACGGTGGCATAGTGGTTAGCATTGCTGCCTCACAGCTCCAGGGTCCTGGGTTCAATTCTGGCCGCGGGTGACTGTGTGGAATTTGCACTTTCTCCCCGTGTGTGAGTGGGTTTCCTCCGGGTGCTCCGGTTTCCCCCCACAGTCCAAAGATGTGCAGGTTTGGTGCACTGGCCATGCTAAATTGCCCCTTAGTGTTCAAAAGGTTAGGTGGGGTTACTGGGTTACAGTGATAGAGTGGAGCCGTTGGCTTTGGTAGGGTGCTCTTTCCAAAGGCCGTGCAGATCCAATGGGCCAAATGGCCTCCTTCTGCATTGTAGGAATTCTATGATTTTGACCCAGTGACAGTGAAGGTGCGCCGATATATTTCTAAGTTAGGATAGTGAGTGACTTGTAGGGAAACTTGCAGTTGGTGGTATTCCCATATATCTACTGCCTTTGTCCTTCTAAGTGGCAGCAGCTATGGTTTTGGAAGGTGCTGTCGGAAGAGCCTTGGTGAGTGCTTGCAGTGTGTCTTGTTGATGGTATACGTGGCTGCCACTGTGTGTCAATTGTGGAGGAAGCAAATGTTTGTGGAAGGAATACCAATCAAGTGGGCTACTTTGTCCTGGATGGTTTGGAGAGTCAGGAGGTGAGTTACTCGCCACAGAAGTCCGAGCCTCTAACATGCTCTTGTAGCCACAGTATTTATATGGCTAGACCAGTTCAGTTTCTGGTCAATGGAAACCCCCAGGATGTTGATAGTGGGGGATTCAGCCATAGTAATGCCATTGAATGTCAAGGTGCGATGGTTAGATTCTCTTTTATTGGAGATGGTCATTGCCTGGCACTTGCGTGCTGTGAATGTAACTTGCCACTTTTCAGTCCAATCCTGGATATTGTCCAAGTCTTGCTGCATTTGGACATGGTCTGCTTCTGTGCATTTGAGGAGTTGTGAATGCAGCTGAACATTGTGCAGTTATCAGTAAACATCTCCACTTCTGAACTCATGATGGAAAGAAGGTCATTAATGAAGCAGCTAAAGGTTCTTCAGTCTAAAACATTACACTTAAGAATTCCTGAAGTAAAGCCAAATCCATTGACTCCAGTTTTGCCCAGGTTCCTTGGTGACACACTCAGTCAAATGCTGCCTTGATCTCAATGGCAGTCACTCTCACCTCACCTCTGTTGTTCAGCTCTTTTGTCCATGTTTGAACCAAGGCTGTAATAAGGTCAGAGGCTGAGTGAAAGAGAAAATGCTGGAAAATCTCAGCAGGGCTGGCAGCATCTGTAGGGAGAGAAAAGAGCTAATGTTTCGAAGCATTCCTGGAAGAGAGGTGGCAATGAGTTGACATCTGTAATGCTGCTGATTTCCAGTGGAAGCCAAGATGGGGCATCCACTCGGCACTTCTGGCTAGCGATTATTGCGAATGCCTCAGCCTTGTCTTTTGCACAGATGTGCTGTGCTCCTCCAGCACTGAAGATGGGGATATTTGTGGAGTCTCCTCTCCAGTGAGTTTTTTTAATTGTCCACCACCATTCACAATTGGATGTGGCAGGACTGCAGAGATTAGACCTGATGCTTTGTGAAATGATGTTCTTTGTGAAATTGCTTAGCTGTCTATCACTTGCTGCTTATGCTGCTTGGCACACAAGTAGTTCAGTGTTGTAGCTTCACCAGGTTGACACCTTATTTTTCAATATGCCTGGTGTCGCTCCTGGCATGCTCTCCTGCATTCTTTATTGAACCAGAGTTGATCACCTAGATTAGTGGAAATGGTAGACTGGGGATATGCTGGGCTATGAAGTAGCAGATTGTGGTTGAATATCATTCTGCTGCTGCTGATGGCCCACAGTATCTCATGGATGCCCAGTCTTAAGTTGCTTGATCTGTTCAAAATCTATCCCATTTAGCATGATGATAGTGCTACACAACACAGCGGAAGGTATCCTCAATGTGAAGACGGGACTTTGTCTCCAGAAACTCTGTATGGTGGTCACCCCGCAAATACTGTCATGGACATGTGATCTGTAACAGGCAGGTTGGTGAGGATGAGGTCAGGTATGTTTTTCCCTTTTGTTGGAGCTCTCACCACCTGTCGCGGACCCAGTCTAGCAGCTATGTCCTTTAGGTCCCAGCTAGCATGGACTATGGTGGTGCTACTGATGATGGACATTGAAGTCCCCACAGTACATTCTGTGCCCTTATCACCCTCAGCGATTCCTCCAAGTGGTGTTCAACATGGAAGAATACTGATTCATTTGCTGAAGGCGGACAGTATGTGGTAATCAATAGGAGGTGTCATTGACTGGTGCCATGAGCCTTTATGGAGTCCAAATTTGATGTTGAGGACTACCAAGCCAACTCCCTCCCCACTGTATTACTCTGTGCCACCACCTCTGTTGGGTCTGTCCTGCCAATGAGACAGGATATGTCCAGGAATGGTGATGGTGGTTCCTGGGATATTGTCTGTAAGGTATAATTCTGTCAGTATGACTGTGTCAGGCTGTTGCTTGACGAGGCTGTGAGACAGCTCACTGAATTTTGGCGCAAGACCCCAGATGTTATCGAGGAGGACTTTGCATTCCTACAGAGTTGTGTATGCCGTTTTCATTTCCGGTGCCTCGATCGATGCCAGCTGATCCATGCGTTTTGTTTTCTTTTTGTAGATTTTGATGCAGTTTGATACAACTTCATGGCTTGCGAGGCCATTTCAGAGGGCATTTCAGAGTCACCCACATTTCTGTGGATCTGGAGTCACATGTAGGCCAGACCGGGCAAGGATGGCAGACTTTCTTCCCTGAATAACATTAGTGAACCAGGTGGGTTTTTATAACAATTGACAATGTTTTCATGATCATCATTCGACATTCAATTTCAGATTTTTTATTGAATTCAAATTCCTCCATCTGCCAAAGTGGGATTTGAACCTGGGTCCCCAGAGCAATACCCTGGGTCTCTGCATTACCAGTCCAGTGACAGTAACACCACACCACCAGCCAGAAGAGCCTGTCTCCAGCCACAGCCTCTGGATATATTCCAGTTGTCACTGCAGACCCAATTATTCACAGACTACCTCCTCCAATGGATTGTGGAAATGCAGGTGTGCTGACCTTCCAATGTTTTTCTGCGGTTGCCTCCTGTTAGGTGTGTCCTTGTCCTGCAGGAGAGAGGGAAGTGCTCTGTAGTAAGTTTGGATAACGTGCTGAATAGAAGAAAACATGTTGAAGCTGTGATATTTGGATCTGAAGCTTGCAGCAGTACATATGGGAGGGGGAGTTGGACTGAATGTTCGGCATGAGTTCTGATTACTGATTGCTGAGTGAAGGGGAACTGTGCATTGGGCAGTGTGTGAAGTTGGGTGCTGCAGTGATTAACGGGTAGTGTTTTATGATGAAGTCACTGACCTTGACCACCTGGTCATTGCATCCTCAGCCAGGCACACGATAAATCACATATTACCACCCCGAGCCTGCCATTGATTAGCTCCTAGTTTTCCACAGCTCATCAAGTTCAGACAGATTATAAACTTGCCCTTCCTGAACAGATTTGATTTTTAAAATTAGTATGCGTGAAATTCTTTCACCATAACTACGTTCATTCCAGAAAAGGCATCCATGAGGCGCTGTGGACCATCAACAGCAACAGAATTGTACTTAACCACAACCTGCAACCTCATGACCCGGCATATCCCCACTCTACCATTACCACCAAGCCAGGGACTCAACCCTGGTTCAATGAAAAGTGTAGGAGAGCATGTCAGAAGCAACATCAGGCATACTGAAAAATGAGGTGTCAACCTTGTGAAGCGACAACAAAGGACTTCTTGTGTGCCAAACAGCATCAACAGCAAGTAATAGACAGAACTAAGCGATTCCACAATGAACACATCAGATCTAAACTCTGTAGTCCTGCCACATCCAGCCATGAATGGTGGTGGACAATTAGACAACTCTCTGGAGGAGGAGGCTCCACAAATACCCCCATCCTCAATGATGGAGGAGCCCAGCACATATGTGCAAAAGCCATGGCTGAGGCATTTACAACGATCTTCAGCCAGACATACCGAGTGGATGATCTAACTCAGTCTTCTCCGGAGGTCTGCAGCATCACAGATGTCAGTCTTCAGCCAATACGATTCACTCCACCTGACATTAAGAAATGGCTGAAGGCATTGGATACCGCAAAGACTATGGGCTCTGATAATATTCCGGCAATAATACTGAAGGCTTGTGCTCCAGAACTTGCCGCACCACTAGCCAAGATGTCCCAGTGCAGCTACAACACTGGCATCCTCCCGGCAATGTGGAAAATTGCCCAGGTGTGTCCTGTACACAAGAAACAGGACAAACCCAATCCAGTCAATTAATGCCCTATCAGTCTATTCTCCACCATCAGCAAAGTGATGGAAGGAGTCATCACCAGTATTATCAAACAGCACTTACTCAGCAATAACCTGCTCACAGATGCTCAGTTTGGGTTCCACTCAGCTACTGACCTCATTACAGCTTTGGTTCAAACATGGACAAAAGAGCTGAATGCCAGAGGTGAGGTGAGAGAGACTGCCCTTGACATCAAGGCAGCATTTGACCAAGCTAAGCTTGAGCCAATGGGAATTGGGGAAAACTCTCCTCTGGTTGGAGACATAGTTGGCACAAAGGAACATGGTTGTGGTGGTTGGAGGTCAATCATCTCAGCTCCAGGACATCACTGAAGGAGTTCCTCAGGGTAGTGTCTTAGGCTCAACCATCTTCAGCTGCTTTATCAATGACTTCCCTGCCATCATAAGGTCAGAAGTGGGGACGTTCACAGATGACTGCACAATTTTCAGCACCATTTGTGACTCCTCAGATAATGAAGCAGTCCATGACTAAATGCAGCAAGACCTGGACAATATCCAGGCTTGGGTTGACAAGTGGCAAGTTACATTCGTGCCACACAAGTGCCAGGCAATGACCATCACCTACACAAGAGTATCTAACCACCGCCCCTTGACATTCAATGGCATTCCCATTTTTGAATCCCCCACAATCAACATCCTGGCAGTTACCATTGAGCAGAAACTGAACTGGACTAGCTATATTAATACTGTGGCTACAAGGCAGGTCAAAGGCCACGGTGAGTAACTGAACTCCTGACCCCCCCAAAGCCTGTCCACAAGGCAAAAGTCAGGAGTGCAATGGAATAGTCTCCACTTGCCTGGATGAGTGCAGCTCCAACAACAAGAAGTTCAACACCATCCAGGACAAAGGAGCCGGCTTGATTTCTCCCCCTTCCACAAACATTCAAATACTCCACCACCGACGAACATTGGCAGCCGTGTGTACCATCTACAAGTTGTACTGCAGTAATTCACCAAGATTCCTGAGACAGCACCTTCGAAACCCACGACCACTACCATCTGGAAGGACAAGAGCAGCAGATGCCTGGGAACCCCACCACCTGGATGTTCCCCTTCCAAATCACTCACTACCCTGACTTGGAAATATATCGCCATTCCTTCACTGCCGCTGGGGCAACATCCTGGAACCCCCTCACTAACAGCACGGTGGGTGTACCTGCACCTGTAGCAGTTCAAGAAGGCAACTCACCATCACCTTCTGAAGGGCAACGAGGGATGGGCAATAAATGCTGGCCTAACCAGCAACGCCCACATCCCGCAAAATGAATTGAAAAATATAGATATCTTTTTTAAAAACTTCTCATCTGAGCAACAAGGAAACATGCTCCAGACTGACAAATGTTGGAAATAATATATTGTCCCGAGTATTCAGATAAATCAAGGAATCTTTTCTTATTCTTTAGTTGATGGTCACCAGCAGCATGCTCTACAGAATTGAGATGGCAAGACTACAAATTAATTCTGTACAGTGCTGTGGACAATTGTGATAATAAATTGTAATATCTGTCTTTAGATGGAATTGCATATCTGAACGTCTTCTCATCAAAAGGTATGATATTTTCTACCACATGGTCCCCAAGGTTTTAATTCTACATGTATATCTTAGGGAGACAGGAGGCAGGTCGTAATTCTGAGTATTAAACACGTCTCAATATTTATAATAATCCTTACTTTAACAAAACACCAGCTGAAATTAGGTTACTTATATTTAGCACCGTCATCCCCATATCGATTTTACAAAAACAATACAAAGTAGTCATTGGGCCCTCATCTCCCCCATTGGACCCAGTCAAGGGGAAGGCTTTTATAATACATTCTGCTCTAGTCATACTCCTAGATCTTCCTTCATTGTGAAATAAATTGTATTTACAGCAATGACTGCAAATTGTATTTTCTCTATTTTCCATCCATTTATTAATTGCATTTGGAGCAATTAAATATTTTCAGCAATCAAAATGATGTTTGTGTTGCACAAATTTAGTCTTCAGAAAATGAAATTATAAACATTTTTGGCTTTATGAACTTATTCTAATGCACAAATGAATTTATAAGTTCATTAAAGCAAGAGATTTAGGCATTTACACATATCTGATTAAACAGTTTTGCTGCATATTTTAATAATGCTTTATTGAGCTGAATGTTTCGACAATAAAGTCGCTGCAAATTAAAAGGCAATGCTTTGTATAGTATTTTTTTTCTGCTCCCACTGCTTTCTGTTAAATTTACTGCATGCTGCAGGGAACAACCCAGACACCGTCATCAATCACACACTTATTGACACATGATGAAACCTGACCAGTGTGGTGATGTTTTAATAAGACGTCCATTAAAGCCCTCAAATAAATTGCAATTTGAAAACAGAACATAATACTGGCAAAGTTTTTCTCATCCATCTTACAACGTGTCATGTAATGTAATTGCATTGTTAATTTATCCAAGAAATTCCTTGGTACACTGTTTTGCTGGTATCAGTTAATTTCCCAGAAGAATATTTTTCTTCTCTCCGGGTAGAGTAATGTTTCTGCTTAGCATGGCATTAGACAGAGAGCTAATCAAACCTCTGAAGAGCCTGACACATTATCAATGACTCCTCCACTCATTTCTACCCATCCAGCATCAAGCCAATGCAATCACCCTGTTCACCATCATTAGCGACTCTGACAGCAGGATTGCTCAAAAGGCCTGCGGATTATATCAATAATATCGACATAAGAGTTTGGGCCATTTAAGAACAGAAAGTACTGGCACTCAAAAGGACAAAACTTATTTCACAGCACTGCCGAAGATGTGTGGGTAGAGTTTTGACAAGAACAGCAGAATGCAAGAACACATAAATCAATAGGGAGTAACTAAAATGTGCTGTGATGTTTTGAGCATTGTTAAGCTGATGAGATGATCATTTTTATGAATGATACCATCGTGATTGCTTAGAAGCTTGCATCTTGCACATTTGCGAACATATTCAACTGCTGATCAGGAACAAGCAGCCGGATTGGAATATTATTTCTGCCACATTTTGAAAATTCTTCTCTACAGTCCCAGCTGAAAGAAAAAGCGAGTCAAGAATGTCAAGACACTTAAATTGCCCGATTAGTGACTTAAAAGCCAATGCCAAATAGAATGCAGCAGTGTCATCTTTACTTTTTTTACTTTTGCCAAACATTGCATAGGTAACCGAATGTAAATATGGATTTCATCGCCTAATTCATACCAACACATTCACCATTTTGAGAACTACAGTCTGGTGATGGAAATCCAGCGCCGGGGAGTTTGACACCACCGTACTCAACACACACTACCGGCGCACATTTCTCACTGAATATCAGGTTTCAGCCACCATGTCACTTCTGGTTTGCACTGAGGGGTGAGGGAAATGGAGATTTGTGCCAGAGAAAGACTAACAAAATGGCAGATTTGTGAATTATACATGAGTTGAGTGCGAGTTGATAAATATATTTGATTTTCACTTAGAAAAAGAAAGAGACTTTCACAAGGCCTCGGGAATATTATTTCTTTATTCTTTATCACATTCCGCAAGGCAGAATCTTGCAAAATACAAAACAAAAGTGCAAAGTATGGTGAAAGCAAAGTTCCTGACATTGCTTGAAGAACTACTGCCCATTGCCAACATGGAAAGTAAGAACTGACAGGATTTAAATAACATCCGATACAGTCTCTATCAGTGAAGTTTTTCCCTAACATTAAACGAAAGATCGGCTGGGTTTCAATGTGTTGCCATCCCTTAATTTTTAAAATTAGACATCAAATTTTGTGGAATATATATAATTGGTACCAAAATAAAATAGATCATTAACAGTTGTATGTCACACACAGAAAACACACACATGTAGGCACACACACATGTAGGCACACACACATGTAGGCACACACCCGTATGCGGATTAACTTGTCACATGTGATTCAAAGAGCATGGAGCTTTTAAATATTCAATAAATGAGCTATTCCACTGTAAAAGCAAACAAGAAGCCTTTTTTCTTCTATGTAAGGAAATAGATCAGCAGGTTATGCTTAAAGTATTGCAGTACACAGTACACATGCGGTTCAGTGCGCTCATTTGTATTGTGTAACTGAACTTTGAAGTTCAAAAAGCTGCATAAAATAGAGCCATTGATTGTAGGCTGGTGGCGCTGTATGAAAAGGAATAAATCATCTTATCTTATTTCTGGAATCATAAGACCAGGGCAGTTATGGCTCATTTAAAGCTAAGCCAGGAAACATGCCTGGTCCGTACCTGTGTGTGAAATGGTAGGAAATATCTTCTATTGTGGGTGACAGTAATGTAGACATATTCATATGGAGCGACCAGGCATTTCTTTAAGCTAGGGGCTTATTTCATGTTTAAAATATGGGGACAGGAGCTGCAAAGCTGAGTCGATTGCTTCCTTTTTAAGGCTGGATGGATTTCATAGTTTAAAGAAAAACAGATTTCAGCCTAAAAGACAAAAGATTTGTTTTTAGGAAATATCGCCCAAAGGAAGCTTCAGAACCACACAAATATGGGAAATGATACATCCTGGTTGCTTCTAAATAGATATGTGCTTTATTTACCTCACGTAAAGATGTCGGTTCAGCAAAGGCACTGAATAAACTGTGGGCGGCATGGTGGCACAGTGGTTAGTTCAATTCCGACCTTGGGTTACTGTGTGGGCTACCTCTGGGTGCTCTGATTTCTTCCCACAGTCTAAAAATGTAAGGTTAGGTGGATTTGCCATGATAAATTGCCTCTTAGTGTTCAAAGATGTGTAGGCTAGGTTGCAGGAATTGAGACGAGGTAGGTATTCTTTCGGAGGATCGATGCAGACTCGATGGGCCGAATGGCCTCCTCCTGCACAGTAGGGATTCTATGAACTGTACATGGAAAAATAAATAGTTTCATTCCACAAATAGAAATATCACTAAAAGAGATAGCTGTCCGAGAGATGATAGTTCAGATGTTTGATTTAGTTGATTAGACCCATTCAAACTTGAGGTTATGTCAAATGGCTAAGAAACATCTACCTTCCGACCCAGAGAGCAATCAGCAAGTATAATTTCATCATTGCAGCCTGATTGTACTCATCCACCATGGAACACAAATTGTATTGAGGACTGACACTGGAAAATATGGCATTAAAGACACAATTGTTTCCCTCACTTAATGGTGACAAGAGCCAAATGTCAAATTCTGCTGTTAATTGTTTTTCTCTATCGTGCACTCTTAAGAAGTAATGTAAAGTTGTTCATTTTTCTCTTCCTACCAACTGACCTCAATCATTTATCTCTTAGGTACCAAAGAATAATCTGTCAAGGCCAATTCTTAAAGTAGACATTTTAATAAATATTGACCAATACCACTTTTGCTTGCTTGACTGGATTAACCAGTTATAAAACAGGAATATTCTGAAGCCATTCATAGCCTTCTTTCAAGGTTTTAATGGAGTTGGTGCTAAGCTGTAATCAAAGATGAACCTAAAAATTGGTATAGGTGTAAATCTTTGTTGGCAGCAATATGTGATGGTGCCCAACCATATGGGAATGTAGTACTGAGCTCAGCTTCTGTCTGCCTGAGGGAGTTCAACAGGGAAGAAAGCATTAACCTTGTTGTGGCAGCTGTTGTTGGTGTGATTGTTAATTGCCCAGACTGACTCACCAAACTAGACTTCACCATCACGCAATAAAAAAAATCAGGAGTATGTCATTCACCCCACAAACGTGCACCTCACCAGGCAATTATATCACGGTTGATCTGTACCTCAACTCCATTTACCTGCTCCATATCCCTTGAAAATCTCATCCAATGAAAATCTATCAATCTTCATTTTGAAAATCACAGTGGACCTCGTGTCCCCCACCTTTCGGGTGGCGGTGTTGGGGTGGTGGGCAGTTTCAGATCTACATCATCATTTGTGTGAAAATGTGCTTCCTGATCTCACTTCTTAAATGGTCCAGCTTGAATTTTAAGATTATGTCCATTTGCTCTGGATTCTCGAGAGGAAATGTTTACCCGGTATCTAGCCGATAAGATCCCTTTATTGTTTTGAACACCACTATTAGATTGACCTCCTACTAAAATCAAAGGAATACAAAGTAAATTTAAGAAAACTGTCCTCATCATTCTACCCTTTAAGTCTTGGTTTAATTCTGGTTAAACTGTGTTGTAATCCTACCAGATCTAATGTACGTTTCCTGAGGTTCCGTGTCCAAACTAAATGCATTTTTCCAGATGGAGTTTGACATATGCTCTGTCCACCTGAAGCATCACATCCTCGTTTTTGTGTTTCAACCCCTTTGAGGTAAAATCTAATATTCCATAAACCTTTCAGGTTACTTTTTGTTTCTGTGCACTAGCCTTTTATGACTTGCACAGTGCAAGTTTAGATCCACAACATTCACAAGCACTGTCCTATCTACCATGTTAGTAACCTTCACAAAGGATTCATCTAGATTAGTTAGACAATGACCCACCCTTCGCAAATCCATGCTGACTTACTTTGATCAGCTCAGACTTATCAAAGCGTTTTCTGTCTCTGATGATAGATTCCAGCAATTTCTCCACAACTGATGTTAAATTGACAGATCTGCAGTTAACTGTCTCCCCTGCCTACCTCCCCCACCCCCCCCCCCCCCCCCCTCTGCACCTTCTTGTTGTTTTCCCATCCAAAGGCTCAATTCCTGAATCAGGAGAATTTTGGAAAATTAACCTGTAGTTTTCTTACATATTTTGCCTTAATGAGATGGGTATTGGAGCTGATTTTGATTCCTACTTGTCAAAATCTGGAGGAAGATGCTACTTCACTGCATTTCTGTTGATAAGATGTTCCCTGCAATGAAGACTTTCTTTCAGAGCTTAATTGACTCTTGACTTGGCTGATCTCCGGGGGCGGGGGTGGGGGGGGGGGGGGGAGTGGCTGCCCGAAATATATTGGGACCAAAGCTGCAATGTTCACACTGGATATTATGTCACCCATGACAGACAAGCATTGCCTGCAGAGACGGAAGTTTATCAGAGATGTAAGTACACAACTGGAACATCTACTTCACAAAGGTCTGTAAATTAGTTTGTGCAGAGGAACAGTAATGCCAGTGACCATCGGTATTATTAATTTTATGCCTGTGGGTGGTCTACCACTAAAGGCATCCAAATTCCAATCAATTTTAACTTCCGTAGAGGCATGGGATGGATGTCTACCATCCGAACCTCCTTTGCCACTGACCAGTTGATGTAGTAATAATAGGCCTGCCCATGCTACCAAGCAGTTGTCTTTCCTACAGTCCTGGGCTTGATCAATGCCATCCAATTGTCCATCAGGGATTTTTCCATAATGGAATAGTCTAGGTGAACAGAAAGGTGTATTACTCCAATTTGCAGCATATCATACAGGTTAATGCAAGCATCACAGGGAATACTGATAATGTTTTCATTTTGCACTAATTATGTCAGGTTTATTGAAGTCAGCATGGGCAAGATGCCACCAGTGCACCTTGACATTGCCAGCCTAGAACCCTGGCAGTGAACCTTTCATCCTGGCAGTGCCACCTTGGCATCCTGGCACTTCAGGGGTGGCACCCAAGTGGCACTGCCAGGCTGACAGTGCCACACTGTCCAGGTGGCATCGAGAATGCCAAGGCACCACCCTGCCAGAGCCCTCCCAGCCGGGGCATCCCGACCTTCTGGGAGTTTCCCCAAGTGCTGGTACACCTGGTGCACATTTGTGGAAATCAGTGCTAAACAACACTCGTTTGGGGTCTCGCAGGGGAGGCTGTTAGGTCCCGTGCCTTGGGTAACTCTGCCATGAATATATTTAAGTGATCTTAACTGCACACTTAAATGTGCAAATCTGGATCCTGCCCATTGACTGTGGGATCCAGATCACGATGCCTCGCGGGATCCATTAGATTTACTGGCCTCATAGAGTCCTGAGTCGGGTGCAATAAGGTTATTAGAACGCACCCTTAAAAGTCATAATCAAGTATCAAGCTAGGGAACGAGGAATAAGTGTTTCCAGCATTTTCTCTTTTGATTTGAGGTTCCAGCATCTACAGAATTTCACTATTTCTATATATGGAGCTGGGAAATGCCTTACATTTAACTAAGCTTCTGTGCCACTGTTTTAATTAACCCTCTGATTTGTTGAACATCTTTGTTCAATCTGCAAACATGGAGGTTGTGTGTTCGAATCATGTCAGGCTCACGCAGCTGGTTCCGGGATTCTGTATACGGACAAATTTCATTATGTGTGGATGTTCTCAGAATGACTAAAAGGCCTGGTGCAAATAATCTTTAGGGTGGTATGGTGGCACAGTGGTTAGCACTGCTGCCTCACAGAGCCTGGGAGCCAGGTTCAATTCCGGCCTTGGGTGACTGTCTGTGCGGAGTTTGCATTTTCTCCGTGTGTGCGTGGGGTTTCCTCCGGGTGCTCCGGTTTCCTCCCACAGTCCAAAGATGTGCAAGCTAGGTGAATTGGCCATGCTGATTTGCTGCACTGTAGCTGCTCAACATAAGCTTGAAAAACAGCATCTCATCTTTCACTGAGACACTTTACAACCTTTGGGACTCAAAGTTTGACAATTTAAGACTGTAATCTCTGCCTTCATTTTGTTTCCTTCTCTTTGCCCGTTTTGTTCCTTTCTTAAATTTTTGCTTTCATTAGCAGTACATCTGGTCTAGGCACCCCTTTTGTTTTTTTATTTTTTTTTCTTGCCCCCTGTCACCACTCTCTTTGGTCCTGTAAGACCAACACTTATAAGATTCAATCTCTCCTACCTCCCACCCTAACTCAGATCTTCCTTTTGTCCTTATCCCTCTCACCCTTGCTCAAAATCTATCACATCACTAACTTTCCCAGTTCTGGCAAAAGATCACAGGCCTGAAACATTAACAAGGCCTTGGACCTTGATCCTGCTGCCAACGGCGGGGTCAAAGCATCGTGATCAGGTCAGAGTTTCCTCCGATTCCAGATTCTCCATCGTATCGGGGAATGCACTTCAGAATGGAGAATCCAGCCCTTAGTCTCTCAAACGGAGAATACCGTCCGAAGAAAATCTGAACATTCTCCTCACTGATGTAGGATTGGTGCAGTATATGTTGCCATGTGGTTTCTCTTAAGTGCTATTGGATCGTGGGTGATATCTAACCTCTAACCTCATGATGTTTGAAGCACGGTCTTCTCTTACCGAGGTCCATTGTTCTCTATGGACAATGTTGGCTTCAACATCTTTGAGTTGAATATAGTTCATTCGAACAGGTGCCGGAATGTGGCGACTAAGGGCTTTTCACAGTAACTTCATAGCAGTTTTAATGTAAGCCTGCTTGTGACAATAAAGATTATTATAGATTATTATTATGTTATAGTTCCTGGTCCTGGAGGACAAGAAAAAGTGGCGCTATCAATGCTGGCATTTTATGCAACCAGGAAGCAGCCTTTTAGCCGTTTTTAGCAGATAAAACAGATTTGAAGAATTCTCTGCCACTCTCTTTGCTGCTTTACTGTTTATCTTTGTGGGTATCATCAACCAAAGGATCAAATTCAATGGCTGAAAAATCTTCAATCATCTCCAGTATTGTAAAAGGTCTCGAATCTCTCAGCAAAGACAGTTTTTGACTGTGGCAAATTCTGTTGAAAAGGTCCGATTTCATCCAAAATTACTGAAGGAATTGCAACCTGAGGACTTTTCTTGATCAATGTTAACAAAGCTGAACGTGAAATTTGAGCTATCTTTGTTTACATTACCCATTGTACCATTTGCTTTTAACTGGCTTAAAACAACGCAGAATTATGCAATATGGGAGAAGCCAGAGAAAAGATTGCAGGACAAAGGCGTATGGGGGTCAGGCAAATTATTTTCTTAATTGGGGACCTGAATTTTTTTCCATAAATGTTCAGGTTGTTATGAACTCATATGTGGCACACTACTTTGATTTGATCCCTTAAGAAGAAAGAACTCCTATCTCTATTGTGCTCGCCATGTCCTCAGAAGGTCCCACAGTGCTTTTAACCACTTTTAACTTGCAGGTGCTTGTCGGCAAAGTGGGAGCCAGTGTGTGCACAGCAAGATCCCATAAACACAAATTTCATAACCAGATTTGCTTTCATGATTTTCCTTTTTCCTGAGGGCTAAATGGTGGCCAAAAAAAAATATCCTGGGATGACAGGATTGCCTTATGACCGGGCCTGTCTTCACTGTAGTTTAGAATAATGAGAGGAGATCTCATTGAAGAGTATACAATTCTGACAGGGCTGGGCTGACTGGATGCAGTTTCCTCTGGCTGGGGGCGAGCGGAGGGGCGTGGTTCTAGATCAAGGGGATCACAGATTCAGGGCTGAGTTGAGGAGAAACTTCTTCTCTCAGAGGATGGTGAACCTGTGGAATTCTCTACCACAGAAGGATGTGGAGGCCAAGTCACTGAATATATTTAAGAAGGAAATAGATAGATTTCTAGACGCTAATGGTGTCAAGAGTTATGGGGAGAGAACAGGAATGTGGTATTGAGCCAGAGGACCAACCAATAACTTCTTGAATGGTGGAGCAGGCCCAAGGAGTCGACTAGCCTATTCTTCCTCCTATTATGTTTTTATGTTCTTATGTAAACATTCTGTGGTTTTGTTCACTCACGTCCACCAGTAAAGAGCAGAAATCAGTTTAATGTTTCATTCAAAAGACGGCACCTCCCCACCTCAAGCAATTTAACACTTTGTCAGTATGGCACAAGGGTGCCGGCCTATGCTATGTGCTGGAGTGGGACTTCAACCCCAACCTTCTAACTTAGAAGCAAAAGTATAACCAATTGAGTTGAACTGGCATTGTATGGACTGGTGAGGTTAAATCACGTTGCCAAGGAGTTGAAAGGCAACCCAGAAACCATTTATTTACCACCACAATTATTTAGTATTTTAGGAGTTAAAAACTGCATCAGTCTATCAACTTTTGGCTCTGGCGACTGCTTTCTCAGATGCAATACTTTTGAAGTCATCAAAGTGCACCCATCACCTGGTTCCAGCTAAGCAGACAATCTGTGTATTTCCATGACTCTGAGAAGCTCAGACTGGCCAGTTGCCACAGTGCCTACAAGTGAGATTGTGATCAGTTAATTGTGTATCAATTGTGTTTAATTAGGTGCAGGTGCAGAACATTAATAGGGGTTTCACTTGAGCACATGTAAAGAAACATTTACCGAAACTGGTTGAGATCAGAGTCGTATGCCTGTAATGTTTCACTCTGTAAATAAATAGAACTGAGTAAAGATTGGGCCCCACTCTTCTTCTTTACTCACTGGCCTTCAGGAATAGAACATAACATATGGCAGCACTCCAGATTACCACATCTAGATTAAAGTGCATAGTTTATGTCTTCTTATCTAAGGAAGAAAATGTTTTCCTTGGATGCAGTGCAGTGAAGGTTTGCTAGATTAGTTCTTGGGATGTGAGGGTTGTTCAACAATGAGACATTGAGCAGATTGAGCCTATACTTTTTGGAATTTAGAAGAAGGAGAGGTGATTTCAATTCATCACTTAAAGTTCCAACAGGGCTTGACAGCATAAATGTTGAGAGGTTGTTTCCCTTGGATGGAGAGTCTAGAATTTGGGGCATAGTTTCAGGACAGGGAGCAGTCATTTAATACTGAAATGAAGAGGAATTTCTTCATGCCTTCATGCAGAAGGTAGTAAATCTTGAATGCTCAGTCACTGAGTATATTCAAGGCTGAGATTGATAGATTATTATGGAAATGAAGGAATATGGCGGGAAAGTGGAGTTGAGGTTAAAGATCAGTCAAGATCTTCTTGAATGGTGGACCAAGCTTGAGGGGCCAAATGGCTTACTCCTGTCTCGATTTCTTAAGCTCATCTCAGAAATGGGAGCACCACTGGTAGTTACATTAGCAATTGAATGGATGCAACCACAAGGAGACAAAATAATGCAGCCCAGAAAGTGTGCAGTCACAGGCTAACCAAGTTAAGGAAATCTAGTGACAACTTTAAAAAGCAAGTTCAACAATAGGCAGAAATCCACAAATTGCATGCCACCAATATCCAAACAGAAAACTACCTAAGTGAATTTGAGGGTCCCTCCAGTAAGGGAGTTTTGACCTTCATGGAGCAAAGAGCGCACGTGGCCCATCTGCTGACTGGGAAATAAGAGAAACAATAGAGGGCCTTGACAGCAGCAGTTACCACAGCAACATCTGCATCATCGTCATTTCTGAAGACCAAGAGAAAAACAAACCCATGCCCCTCCGCCATACCGCACTTTGACTCCTTCTAGACTCTGCTAATAAACTCAAACTGACATGAGGCAGTACCCAGAGAATACAGAGTCCGACACCAACTGAACCATCATGGCCCAGGGAATTTGACCCAGCAACTTTATGTCTGGTCAGAAAAAATCAATCGTCCTTGCACTAAATCTGTTTGACTCTTTTAGAGAATTGACCAGTGGCCAATTATCATTTCCTGCATGCCTTGGTCAGCTTTGATGTCCTCTGCCAGAGTTTCCAGGTTGTGGAAAAGCTACCACGGTGACAGATGGCATCCTTCTTGCATGCAGCAGTAATCCTGATGGGCTATGACACATATCCATTTGCTGGAACTGCTAAGGAGTGGTCTCTGTACAGGATGAGCATCAGTTCACAAATGTAAATGCTGGTGAATGTTCATTGGATCTAGTCCCTCCAATTCATTGCAGGCCTTTACTACATCAAAATAATTGGCTGATAACCAATTGATTATGAATTGTAACCTAGGTAAGATGGAGTATATAATTTCAGAAAAAGTCAGAATGTTTGTATAATTATAGTAAATTAAGACGATTCCAAAGTAAGTCCACACTTACTCCTAGTTTTGTTCTCTCTTTACAACCCCCCCCCCCCACCCCACCCCCCCCCCCCCCCCCCCCCGCTCTACCGCATAAAATGAACCACATTCACAAATGCATACACATCGCCAATGCCAGCTGCTATTGATTATCTTGGAATGATTCGATAAATTGCTTTGTATGTTTATTTTAATCATAGACAAAGCAGCAAAAAGACATAATGATAGACAAAGCAGCAAAAAGATAGCAACAATAGAAATATCCACAACCAATTGATCTGTTGCAGTTCCAGTCATCTAGCCATGTGGAACTCAAATACATGGGCAAATGTTTCGGTCCTGTCCACTGCGGGAATCGTCACAGGTGAGACAGAATGTTTGACGCACCATTTAAAGGCCCATCGACCTCGGGCAGAAAATTCCGAGCACAGATACCAACTTTGTAAGCATTACTATACAATCATTGCCTACTTTCCAGGTCATCAACAAAGCTGCATTGGCACAACAATAAGAAGCAATAAGCCAATTCATTGCCCTACCATTTTTTTAGTCAATATTGCAGAGGTAATGTAGAGCATACATTTGTGTGCACTTAGGGGCTGGTTTAGCACAGTGGACTTAACAGCTGGCTTGTAATGCAGAACAAGACCAGCAGCAAGCAGCACAGGTTCAATTCCCATACCGGCTTCCCCGAACAGGCGCCGGAATGTGGCGACTAGGGGCTTTTCACAGTAACTTCATTGAAGCCTACTTGTAACAATAAGTGATTATTATTATTATTATTAACTGGGATGTACCAGGCATTCCTAGATCTGTGGTAATGAGCTCCTCACTTGTGAAAATGACAATTCATCCATTGTCTCAAATAGTGCCCAAGCCTGGACTCAGCAAAATGCAACTTAGGCTTGGGCCTGACCCAATCAAACCAATTTGCAGAACAGTGGAGTCTGCACGTTCTCCCTGTGTGTGCGTGGGTTTCCTCCGGGTGCTCCGGTTTCCTCCCACAGTCCAAAGATGTGCGGGGTTAGGTGGATTGGCCATGCTAAATTGCCCGTAGTGTCCTAAAAAGTAAGGTTAAGGGGGAGTTGTTGGGTTACGGGTATAGGGTAGATACGTGAGTTTGAGTAGGGTGATCATTGCTCGGCACAACATCGAGGGCTGAAGGGCCTGTTCTGTGCTGTACTGTTCTAAAATTCTAAATGTTCAGCATCCTTCCAACAGCCACAGGAGCTATGATTGGATGGAAGAAGATTAGAGATGGTTTGATGGAAAGTCAAAAAATTGGTGTCAACACATTTGGTTACAATAACAGTGTTTTGGGCCCAGTTAGCAGAAATTAAACAGATAACATTAGCAATGTGGTGAGTGCAAAAATTGACACATATTGTTGTTTAAAACAAAATCATATACACACACCAAAAACAAGTTTACGATTTCAGTCAAAACATCAGAAATCTCTCCCCCATTGCGTTTGTTCTGTTAATTTAAACCCAGAAGTCATTATTGATACTCGCAGTACAGAGGCCTTTGTTAAAAACACATTAACAGTAGGTGGTAAAACAGTCAGAAAACAGTTTATTTTTTAAAGACACTGAATTAGTACTATTGGCAAACCTCAAAATGACCTTAGTTCATCCTGATATGAATGGGGTTAAACTAAGTTTACAACTTCCTATTATCCACAGAAGTACTGTTCAGAAAGGAAAACACACATTAACCACAACAATGACAGCTGGACAAGGCTTGCCAAGGTTGGCATTCAGCTGAAGGTTCAGGACACAGGAGAGCAGCTGTCACCTTGCACATTTGACTATTGTGATAGTGAGGGAAAATATGTGGTTGTTTTTGCGAGTGAAGTGACACACAGCAAGTCCACAAGGACAAGTCTTGTTTTAACTTTTTCCCATTCTTTATGCAGGTAAGCATAATTAAAATAATTCATCTCAGTCACCAGACAAGTAAATTGTCCAATTTTTTTCAATTCTAGCTGACGCACCATTGGCTTAAATGTAACATATAAGATTTAGCTCAAGAGAATGTCCTTTTTCAAAGTGACATAAAGGTAATTAATTCACTTACACTGAGAGATGTCCAATAAATGCTACCTGTGCATCATGTAACTATGTAGCCTCTCCATGTATGAATCGCTAGGGGTATATTTTAAATATGCGTCAGTGTTAATTTATGTACGTACCTCAGAAAGTCAAATGCATGATTAACCATTCAAAATTAGGGGCGGCATGGTTGCGCAGTCATTAGCACTGCTGCCTCATGGCACCTAGAGCTTGATCCCGGCCCCAGGTTACTGTCCGTATGGAGTTTGCATGTTCTCCCCGTGTCTGCGCGGATCTCACCCTCACAACCCAAAGATGTGCAGCTTCCCCCTTAATTGGAAAAAAAAATTAGGAACTTTAATCTTTTTAAAAAACTGTTTAAAATTAAAGAGGGGAGGTTTTTTTAAAAACTGCAGCATTCTGGGAGGTTCTACTCTTGCAGCGGCTCAATTAACCTAATCCATAGGTTTCTTTGTATCACATTCCTTTCTATTTTTACAAACTGGAGAAAACATTTATTCATATTTACAGCATGAGCATTAAGGACTGTTGGGTTTGGCAAAGCATTTGTTTAGTCTTGACCAAACCAGTGTGAAAAATAACAGTTTCAAATATCAGTGACTAGCACAATAACGTGATCACATTAACCTATATTTATATTAGTGCCTTTATCCTAGAAAAAACAATGCTTAGTTGAGGGAAATATACAAATGAATAAATTCAAGGCCATAGTCGGAGGCACTGGGACCGGTAACTGATAGTCTGCTTTAAAGGATGGGTTGTAAGAAGGCTTTTGTGGGTAGATAGATGCCAGCACAGCCTTAACTTTCAGATACTGTCCTCCCACGAACAGCAGTAGCAAACATAATAGTTCATAACTGCAGCAAAATCCATAGTAAAAGTAAAACCCTCCACCAATGCTTTGGCCATTCTGCTGCTGAACTGACTTCCCCTTAACAAACCGATTCATTACAACACGATCAATTTAACTTCACACAGCAGAAAATGGGGATTTGTTTCTTTGCCAGGCTTGAAGAAGCAAATAGGTATTTTTTTTTGTTTATTTATCAAATTCACTTTCCTTTTTTTTGGTGGGCACAGAGAGAAAACGGTGGTGTAAGCTGATTTTTGGATTTTCCACAAGTTTCACCATCACAACCATTGATATCGTCAACTCTGTTCCTTTCTGTATGAAGTGCAATATTATTTTAATGTTATATCTCTGTCACTAGGGTGCCCATGAAGCATTTCAAAAAAGTAACAACAAGCACCTGCCATTTTAGTATACAAAATTTTCAGATCAAATAAACTAAACACCCATGACGCTCTACCTCATGAATGAAGATAGGAAGCAATACTATTACAATTCATGTTGTTCCTGGAATGCAACGTCAAGTTGTTATTGAAGAAAGGATTCTCTACAAATTGCT